>NC_056728.1:935907663-936207663 GCF_019279795.1 Protopterus annectens | reverse complement strand
ATATTCGAACACAAACTGAAGAACAGACAACCAAAATATGGCACCAGCATCCCCCTGCAGCCATTCCAATGTCCCATTACCTGGCTATTTCACCCCATTTACCATAAACACTAATGTGTACATACTGCTTTACTTCTACAATGATTTGGATTTTATTTTTACATTTTGCAGCACATCAATGCACAAACACTAACAGACATCTAATAAAGCAATACTGTCTCACGATGAAAATAGACTTGGCATTACAACTTCTCTGCCCTTGAAACTCACATTCATTGAAACAGCATTGAGACCTGCACCACATCCAAAGAAAATGCATCTGGCCAGTGGTGGATAAATATTGCCTTTATTTTATTTTATTTTATTATTTATTTACATTTGTTGACCGGGAGTGTCCGACTGGACATAGGTCCATTTTCAGCGGAGGCCTGGGGAGAAAAGCTCCACAGTTAAAATAAACAGACAGTAGTTACATTGGATTACATAGCGATTAACAATATAACATAGCAATTACTTACAACATATTTACAGATGAAGAACATAGTACATCAGTAGACAACTAGAATCTTTATCTGTGAAGTACATAACAGACATTAACAAGTGTTACAATAAGAAGTTCCTGCTATATAATAAGTATTAGGCTTATGAGCATCTGAGCTTGCTATAATCAAGGTAGTTAGTGGAGTGGAAAGAAAGGTAGTGGTTGGATGGGGTGGGTGATTTTAGAGTGGGAGTTGCAAGGGCATAGCCAGTATGTTTTTAGGTGCACTTTTAGTAAAGTTTTGAAGTTAGTGCATGATGGTATGGAGGTAATTGTGGGTGGGAGGGAGTTCCATAATTTGGCTATGGTGCAAGAGAATAGTGCTTCACCAGCAGAGTTATTTGCTTTAAGGATCTGCAAGTGATTTTTGTGGCTGGATCTTAGCGGTCTGGTGGTGCGATAGGGTTGGAGTAGATTCTGGAGGGATGGGACATTTAGTAGATGGTTTACTAGTTTGTGGGCGAGTGAGAGTTGATACCATTGAAGGAGGTGAGGGAGTTCAAGCCAGCCCAGTTCAGCAAGTGAGAGACAGTGGTGACTACGGTAGGATGCCCCTGTGGCAAATTTGGCAATTTTGTTGTAGCACGTCTCTAGCTTGTTTAGATCACATTGCCTTAGGTTGGTATATATTGGAGAGGCATAAAGTAGGGTGGAGATAAGGTGGGAATTTGCTATTGAAATCTTTGCTGCTTTGGTGAGAAGTTGCTTATTTCTGTATAACACTCCTAGTTTTTTGTGGACTTTTTTATGGTCATGGATATGTGAATGTCAAATTTTAGTTTGTCTATTTCCACTCCTAGCAATTTAGTGTGTTCAGTTGGGTATATAGTGGTGTTGTCTTTTGCTGTGATGTTAAAGTGAGAGTTGTTTTGAGTATGTTTGATGGGTTGGAAGATGAGTAGTTTAGTTTTGTTTGGGTTGAGTATTAATTGGGCATCGGATAACCAAGTTTCAACAGAGGAAAAGGCTTTCTGTGTGACTTTTTGCAGTTTGGGTAGGGACTGGGCTGAGCAGATGATGGTTGAGTCATCTGTGTATTGTATGAGTGTGCCATGTTTGGTGGCAGAGGCTAGATTATTGGTGTAAACAGAGAAGAGTAGGGGTCCAAGGATGGATTCTTGGGGAACCCCTATGGAGACAGGTAGTTGGGGAGATATGTCACTCCACCATACAATGGATTGTTGGTGGTCAGACAGGTAACTCTGAAACCAGTTGGTGACTGATTGAGAGAAGGATAGGTTATTGATGACAGAGATAAGTTGTTTGTGTGGAACCATGTCAAATGCTTTAGATAGGTCTAGGAAAGTAGCAGAGGAGAGATAGCCCTTGTTTTTATGCTGAAGGATAGTGTTAGTAAAGGAGAGTAAGGCAGTGGTGGTGCTATTGTTTGGTTAGAAACCATGCTGAGTATTGGAAAGGAGGCTGTTAGTAAGGAGGTAGTCTGAGACCTGACAGTGTATGCATCTCTCTAGTATTTTGGAGAGTGGAGAGAGAATAGCTATGGGGCAGTAATTGATTAGTTCTGTGGAGGGTCTGCCTTTGTGGAGGGGAATTGTATGTGATACTTTCCACAGTGTGGGAACGTAACTTTCTGACGGAGATCGGTTAATCAAGATGGATACTGGGTAGGCCAGAGCATCAGCTGCAATTTGTAGGTATTCACTTGGGAGGTTGTCTGCTGCTAATTTTGTGGGCTTAAGTTTAGTTAAGAGTTTTTTTATGTTGGAGGTAGGTACAGGAGAAAAAGCGAAGGCAGTGGGGAGATACTAGTTGAAGGTGTGGGTTGGAGGGGAGGGGGGGTTGTGTTGTTTAGCTAGTGATAGTATGGTTTGTGTGAAGTGTGTGTTGAATGAGGTAGCAATATTTCCTGAGGAGTGAGGGATGTTAGGAGGAGGGGTACTGACTTTACCTGGGTGGAGGATGGAGTTTATGGAGGACCAGAATTGTTTGGGGCTGTGTTGTGAGGAGTCTAGGGAATACTGGTAGTATTGGAATTTGTCCTGTTTTATTAGCTTTTTGACTCTATTGCGTAGTTCTAGGAATTTCTGTCTAGTTGAGGGGATTTTGGTTTTGCGCCAGTGCTCCCAGGCTTTATCCCTGTTTTTCATTTCTGACTTAGTGGTTTTCTGTAGCCATGGGGAGGGTTGTGCTTTGGTTCTGGAAAGTCTTATGGGGGCATGATAATTAAGGATGCTCAGGAAGGTAGTATTAAAAAATTCAACTGCGTTATCAAGACTGAGGTACTTTAGAGGATGCCAGTTGCATTTTTTGAGGGATGAGATGAATGTGAGTGGGTTAAAGTTTAGTTTTTTACATATTTGATGGTAGATGACAGGTTTAGCTTGGTGCAGGCATTTTTTGAGTAGGAATGTTGGGGAGTGATCACTGAAGCTATCTGATAAGCAGCCTGTTATATATGACTGGGGGCTCTTACTGACTAGTATCCAATCCGGGGTAGTGTGCTTGCTGGAGTTTTTATTTATCCTGGTTGGCGACTGGACTAGTTGGGTGAAGCCATGAAGGTTTATATGATGGGTTGGATGGTTGCCAGAACAGGATTGCCAGTCAATATTGAAATCACCTAAAATGATAGTTTCTTGGGGGAGATGGTGGGTAGACCATCTGAGGAGGTTTTCTAGTGGGGGGATATTTTGGCCAGGTGGGAAGTAGCATCCAATTATGTTGATGGTTTTGTTTTGGTTTATTTTGAGGTTGGTATATATTATTTCTTCATTGCCTATTTGTGGAGCTGATGATTTTAAGATCTGGATGTTTAGATGCTGTTTAAATATTATAGATACACTGCCTCCTTTCTTGTTTAGCCGGTCTACTCTTAGTATGCCATAACCTGCAGGGAGTATTTGCTCACTGGTAATGTGAGGTTTTAGCCAGGTTTCTGTCAGGATGACTCTATCTGGGGAGTACAAGTTTATGGTGGCATGGAGTTCATGCACTTTGTTGGATATACTTCTAATATTTAGGCTTAGTAGAAGAAAGTCACTTGGCTTTCTATTAGCTGTAATATGAGAGACGACGTTATGGTTTCTAGTCTGATTATGAGGATTGGGGTTGGAGGTGGTAGGGCCAGGGTTGCAGTGGATGTCTCTACTTAGGGCTAGTTTTGATATGCATGAGGTTATTAGTTTTCTCAGTTTTTGAATGGGTTTGTTTATAAGGGAAACTTTATGATTGTGCTCTGTGGGTAATAGGTATGGTGGGAGGGTTACTATGTTAAGTTGTTGGGATGCTTTATGTTTGAGTAATATAGTTGGTAGAATATGTGGGAGGTACATAGGGATGGTTCTTGAGTTGGTGGGAGGGGAGCTGAGTGTGGGTGAGACATGAGTGGTGGTGTGAGTAGTAGTACAGTGGTAGTGGTTGAGTGGGGGAATGACGGAGCTTTGGTAGGATGTAACATATACAAGGAGAGTGCATGCAGTGAGCATAGGAAAGGTATGCTTGTACATGTTAGTTGAGGTGTGATAGTAGTGGGAAGATGGAGGAGGTAGTGTTGGGTTAGCACTGTGGTTGGCTATTGGAAAGATGGGAGGGGATTGTGAGTGTAATAAAGGTGGGACCACTAGGGGCAGGAGGGAAATAGGGGGCAGGGTGGGGAGCGAAGCAGGTAGAGACCCTGTTAGTTGCTCTTATGAGGGGGCTGGACACAATCAGGTAACAGAGTTAGCTGATAAATGAACATATGATAGTGACAAGGGTGGGTGTAGTTTTAAAAATGGTGCCTGCCACAGGTAATATTTATTAACTTTGGGATTGTCTTAAGGTAAGAAACAGGGAAGGGGGGGGGGAGAACAAGGGTGTGAGCAGGCAGTTCTTTGTACTGCTGCTAATGAACCAAAGCAAAGACCAAGTTTGTGTTTAAGAAACAACCACAACTGACCAAGGACTGCTCTGAAACTGTAAGTCATTTCTTAACCATTTCTTAGGTGGAAAAACAGGATAACCTTGTATCAGTATGCTACTGTGGTCTCAGTTTAAATTAACAAACACACAGTATTGATCAGTTATGGATACTATTTGCTAACAGAAGGGAATAAGAGAGAAAGTGGAAGGTGTGTGTGTGTGTGGTGGTGGGGGGGGGGGGTGGTTGCTTACAAGCCAAAGCAGAGTGCTCTTCAGGGGAAAATGAATATTGGCTCAAACAGGTAGACACATACTCAAAGTTAACTTTAGCTGTTTGCAGACAGTTCAGACCCGGACTGCGCTTTTCTTATAAGAATGATAAAGGTGGTACTGCAGTTGAATACTTAAGAGTGGTGTTAGGTTGGAGAGACACTGAGCTCCTCATGAGGCCTCTGTAGCATGAGTGGATTGCAGTTTTTCCTTTGGGCTGTTTTCAAGTCATTGGCCCCTTGCACACAAAACAAGAAACATACATGTGTTCTTTTCTTTGATATACCTTCCTGACTTTAAGTTATATTCCTTGTATAATACAGCACTCTTGTTAGACAGAGACAGAGCACATTTTAAATTTATTATTTGAATGAACATTTTTTACAGTAGGCTGTACTGTAGGCAATGAAAGAAAATGCATGGACCAATAATTACAAATCTGCCCAATTCAGAACATTTCCGTCATAAAACTCTACTTCCACACCCAAACTATAAACAGAATGACAGTAGTGTTAAGCCATAGGCATCTCGCACAGCTTCTCACACTTATTTTCAATTTCAGGTTTTCTTTTTTTGGGGGGTGGCAAAAGGTCAAAAACCAGGGACACATTTTAAACATTGCTTGTATAATTTTGGAAAGTTGCTAAAATAAAATGTTGTGTTACCACCATGGATGCTACTGGCAAGTCTTGAACCCAGAACACTATACACTACAGTCAGTACAACATACCACTATGCTAAATCAGCAGTTTAAAAAATAGGTAGACTGAAACTTGATGGCTATTATTTAGTGAATTCAGTTCTCACTTCTCACCATAGCTCTCACCTCTTAGTACAAAAAATGTAGGCAGAGCTCAGAAATGGTGGTGGCTAGGGGCTTTAGGCTCTTTTTACCCTGTAGAAAAGGTACAGGGTTTGAGCCTAAATACTTCTAGCCACCAGGTGTAAATAAAAGAAAAAATAATCTGAAAATACATAAAATACTTTCAGTAGCATGATTTTCAATGCAACATGAGATCAGTTCATTAAGTAGTTCATCCTGGAACCTCTGTGGCTAATCAGTCAAAACTACAAAGTTTAAATAAGTGGGTAGGATCCTACAAAATATTAACAACTTTACAAAAATTTAAAACAAAATTAGTGCAGTCAAATGTATATTATCGGATTCATTAAAACGCTCACTGCTCCTGATAATTGCCTACTGCAGGTAGATCAATTACTGTAATGGTGAGAAAACACATTTCAGAGGCAGCTATTGCTGCATTGAGAAGGACCTCATCATCAGCTCATCACTAAGTCTTTGACTTGACTTAGTCACGCTAACACTAGCACTGTCAGATCTGTCAAGACTCTCAGCATTAGTATTCTACCTAGTGGCCCAAGCATCACATGGCAAAGGCATCCCCACATACTCACATTCTGACACACACACACACACACACACACACACACACACACACACACACACACACACACACCTTTCCTTACCTAGTCCATTCACCACAGTTTAAAATGTCCAAAACCTTTCTGTTCTCAGCAGCAACGTAAACCAGCTTACAGCCCATTTGCAAGCATTTTCGGCAACAACGTACAGCAGCCAGCAAGCATTCTCTGCAAAGCAGTTTAACCCCAGCAACAAGCAATTTAAAATGTAAACCAGACTGTAATTCCTGCTCACAAAGCAGTTTAACCCCAGCAACAAGCAATTTAAAATGAAAACCAGACTGTAATTCCTGCTCACAAAGCAGTTTAACCCCAGCAACAAGCAATTTAAAATGTAAACCAGACTGTAATTCCTGCTCACAAAGCAGTTTAACCCCAGCAACAAACAATTTAAAATGTAAACCAGACTGTAATTCCCATTCACAAAGCAGTTTAACCCCAGCAACAAGCAATTTAAAATGTAAACCAGCCCGTTATTCCTGCTCACAAAGCAGTTTAACCCCAGCAACAAGCAATTTAAAATGTAAACCAGACTGTAATTCCCGCTCACAGCCAGCCAGCCGGAAATGATGATGGGAGCTCAATTCTGACTGGCTGGTAGTGCTGATGGAGCTGACGTTATCGTGCACGTGATGACATCAGCTCCAACAGCGTGGAAAATTCAAAAATAAAGCAAAAAAATCGGAAATTAAGGGGTGCCACTCGGGAATCATGGCACCCCTTCATTTGGACCCCAAAACCCGGTAAAAAACGAGTAATTCAGTATGGTTGGGAGGTATGGATGGAGCTGCCAGTTAAGAGGAAAACAGGAAGGCCTAAGATAAGGTTTATGGATGTGGTGAGAGGACATGCAGGTGGTTGGTGTGACAGAGCAATATGCAGAGGACAAGAAGAAATGGAAACAGATGGTCTATTGTGGTGACCCCTAAAGGGAAGAGCCAAAAGAGAGAGAAGTTACTCAGAAGTGCTAGGTTTATTTGATCAGATTTTTTTTTTCATATATTTTGGATAATTCATGTTTCACATTCCTACTATGTTCCGGTATTTCATTTTGCTTTAGTTGTGTTGGCGGCAGCATAAACTAAACCAACCATGTACTGGACTTTCATGTTATTGGCCATGATATTCAATTCTAGATTGTGATTGGTTATAATACATGTATGCTTAAAGGATATATTTATTTCAGCTTACTTTCGATTCATTCTTTTGGTATCTGTTGATTACCTATTGGTTAGTCAATGATTGGCCATCTTGATTAATTTACAACTTTTTATTGGCTAAAGCTCCTGTTTTGTAGTTCATTCCAATATTGTTATATTTATCTTAATAATGAGCTAACCATCTTTTAAATTTAAAAGAAGTACTTTACTCCATTTTTCTTTAGCTGCATAATGTCGGCGGACTTGACAACAAATGCCAGTTGCACTTCTTATATAATTGATTTATCTAAACAGGATTAGAAGTTTTTAGCAGATGTCACATCGGTCTGCTGCCATGTATGCGAGAGGACATTATCACAAGTATCATCTGCATTGCTATAAATATGCATTTCATAACCATAACACTTTTTAATCGTTTTTTAGTTATTCACTGTTACCTATCTGCTGCCATGTAAGTGGGCAGACATAATCAACAATACCATTTGTTTAACTGTTTTTCCCATTTGTATATTGATACAAGTTTGCTGCTGTGAATACAGGAAGACGTATTTAACAACACCATCTGTCTATTCCACAAATGTTGCAAACATCCACTCTGGATCATAGTTATTTTATTCATTTATATTTGAAGAATGGATTATCTCATTAAGCAATACAATGTTTTGTTTGCCATCAATCCTGTACTTAATAATAAGTGATCCAAGATACGATGCAAAGCTTATGTTCTGCTGCTTTCCAATAGATTATTTTTGTTCTACCTCCTATTTTAATCCGTTTTTTTTTTTTTTCATTTTATGTGGTTTAGCTATGTCAGTTTTACCAGGTTCCCATTAATTGGCTGAAAATTTTTTTTGCAATTTTATGATAGGATACTCACTTTTTGTAACATTCTACTTCCTGGTTTCACTCCTACTCATTTGCTGTCAAGTATAGGAGTGTTCATTAGTAGTAAAGTGATTGGTTATTCATCATTATTTTAACAAATAGGAACCTATGTACACATAGATCTGATGAAGGTGAGTTCCGCCGAAAGCGCTTCTCGTACTTAGGCCGGTTTGTTTTATTTGTTCAAAGTATATTGATTAAAGCTTATTTTATCCTTTTATCATCTCAACAGTTTTATTAGCCTACAGATCTTGCTGTGGTGACATATTCAGGATTTTTTCCAATTTGAATTACTACTTATCTTTTTGTGTTTAGTGCTTAAATTGTGGTTAAAAAGAATACCTAGCAGTGCAGCTAGTTCCAGTTTTAATCCATTTAGAATGCAGCCTGGGATATCATCAGGTCCCATAGAGACTGTGTTTTTGGCTTTGGAGAGAGCATTTATGACCTGTTCCTTGGAGATGCTAGGTGGAGGGCAGGTGGTAGGGATGCTTTGGGGGATATGCGGTGGGGACAGGGGGAGAAGTTTTCTCTGAACCTGTCATCTAGCAGGTTAGCCATTTCTGCAGGTTCAGTATATATGGTGCCATTAATAATCAGTTCTGCACAGATCTGGGTTTTTCCTTTAAGGTTTCTGACGTAGTGGACCGTTTCTTCCTGCTGTTGTACAGCACTTTCTTTCTCTTATTGTATAACCTGTTAATGACAGATTTCCACATGATAGGTTTCTTCTTTCTTGAGGATCTTGTTTTGGTTCCATCAGGTATGGCTGAGTCAATACATATGTATAGATGCTTATACAAGGAATTAGTTTAAATCCCACTATAGTTGTCTGTCATCAATGAAGCTATTAATGTCATTAGTAATTACATTGTAATTGGCTTTGGAGACTTTTTTTAGTCTTGTTGCTGCTAATGGGGGGGGGGTCAGATGTTGCATCTAATGAAAATGATTTATAATCAGACCTCACTAGGGAAAGCCGTACACATGGTGTGGTGTAACTGTCACCCATGTTAATGAGCACCATATCCAGAATGTTTGGGCCCTTTGTGGGGGTGTCAACCAACTGATCCAGGGCATTAGATTTGATGAAGTCCAAGAACCTTTGGGCAAGTATGTTAGTACATGTATAATTTACCCAATCTATGGATGAGCAGTTAGTCACCTAAAACTGGGGTGTTTGGTTGTATCTTGAGTGATTCAAGTAGATCCAGGTATGCAGTATGGGTATCCTAGTTCTTGGATCCTATAACTGTCAATAACTTGGAGGGGGGGATCTTACCTACAGTCAACTGAACCTGGATTAGTTCAAGGGAATTGTTTTGTTTAACCAATCTACAACTGTATTTATTTTTGATGGATATTGATACTTCACCTGCTTTAGTTCTCACACTTTCAGTTTGTGGTCTGAATGAGTGGAAGGCATTACAACTCGGTATGGCCAGGGTGCTTTCTGCATCCTTAAACTAAAAATGTCTGTGACTGCACAGATGTCAGTATCTTCTAAGGTGGGGGCTGCTTCCAGTGAGTGCAGTTTTAGGTTAGACTCCTAGCGTTTAGCAACATAACCTTAAGGTTGCTTTTTGAAGATATTTTTATGTCACAGATTTTGTTGTTGTGACATTGTCTAAACATGGCACTGTGGGGAAGGCAAGAGCCTTAGCCAGTAACTGAAAACCCAGAGGTGACAGATGAAGATCACATCTCTGTCAAAGCAGTGTGGTCCATCTACCATGTCATCCCAGGCTGACAGGTACTGAGTCCCCTTGTAATGACACCAGAAACTAAGCCAATTGTTAAAGTCAATCATTTTTTGTCTATATTGTGGTATCATCTTAGGTGAGGGCAGTATGCTGCTCAAGGCTAAGGACATACCTGCATGAGACACATGTTCAGAGAGCTTAGTCGTGTTTCTCTTCATATAGTCCAATGAGATACATATCAAGTCATTCACACCAGCATGAACTATGATGGAGTCATAACAGTACTTGTTGTGGAAAGACTTGAATGCGTGTGTGATCTGATAGATCCTGGCACCTGATAAACAGCTGACCATAACCTTCTCCTTGTCCAGCCTGGTGAGTGGGACATCTGTGTGCCTCAATGTAGAGTCGCCTATGACTAAAACATTTGGTTTAGATGTGCTTTGCCTTAGATGCTTGTTTGGAGAGACACTTGTGCTTGTGGTTTTATGGTTACTGAGAGCTGTAGGTACTGTATTAAATGTAGCGTGTTTGTGTTTCAGAGGCCTCTGGTGTTTAGGTAAATTTCTGATGAGTACCTCCACATATGATGGTTTATGTGTTGGGAGTGTGGTTTGTACAGGAGGTGTAGTATGTGGGCTGACAACCTGCTCAGTGTCTGTTCTGTGAATGAGAGAACAAGGATTCCAAATTCTTAGTGCATATGCATCTTTCACAAATTGAGCTTGTGTGGTTTTGGAGTAGTAGGTTGTCAGTGTACATGAGGCAATTGCTACACTGCCTCAGGATATCCATGTCAATCAGGCTGGCAGGAGAAGTGAAGGAGAACTGCCCATCCATAATACTAGGTGTAAATTTGCTTACTTTGAGGAAGGACATGGTTAATTATGGGTTTAATGCTGGGGCTCTCAAGGGGTACAAGACTATTAGGGATTTTGAGATTTCAGTTAAAGTGGCAAATGCTGTAGAAAGACCGGCTGAGGTGCTCTCCAAGCAGCTGAGTGTAATTTAAGGGACTCCTCACTTGGAGCACGAGTAGTTTCTAAGTGAAAATAAATCTACTTTAGTTTTTGCATGTATAATCGTCAATGGTTATCTCCATTATGCAGTGCTTCACAAAGGTGTGCTACACACAAACGGATGCCTTATATTGCTCAGATGAATATAGTAGAGCAGTGGCTGGTTGCCAAGCTCTTCTTCTTTGGAGATCATACGGGCTGCTCAAACTAATTGCCCTTTAACTACCGACCTCTTTTGATGCTTGGGGTGGGAGCTAGTGTAATGCAGGAACGAGTTTGAGTAGGTCTCTTTCCTTGTATGATCTCCAGAGAAGAAGATTTTCTTATTGAACGTGACAACTTAAAAACTATGTTCTTGAGGAGGGAGTACCCAGCAGACTTGCTTAATGAGCTTATGCAGGAAGTGATAGTTAAAAGAAGAGTAGGGCATTTTAAGCCCATAGTTGGGGAAAACACACTAGACAGCCCCTCTGAAGTTGAAGAGGGGAGACCTGAGTTGGAAAAAGTTATTTTTGTAGATCTATGGTGCTTACATTCAACTCTGACTCACACCACTTAATGTCCATTTTTTATAAGAACTGGGGCATTTTAATGGATGACTTGTACATCAGGGCACAAATAGGAGAAAGACCTATAGTTGCATACAGAAGGGGCTCAAACTTTTAAAAGACCTTCTTAGGAAAGGTTCTAACTACACTAAAACATAACATGTTGGGATGTGCAAATGTGAGTCTTGTAACTGGTGCCACAAGATGAAATCAGGCAGCAAATTTACAGTGAATGGTATAGACCATTATGTAAAAGGTAAATATAACTGTCACTCCAAGGCAGTGGTCTACATGTGACCAATGCCTAGCATTTTATGTAGGCAAAACAGGAAATTTAACGCCAGAATTTATGAACACAAGTACGCCATAAGAAAGAATAATATTAATAATGCTTTAGCGAGGCATATTCAGGACAATACTGGCCACAACTTCACATTTAAGGCAATATACCATGTAGACATCAGTGACAAAAAGCCTTGGGGACTTCAATTAGAGTTAAAGGAATTAAGGTGGCAAATCTTACTACAGGCAGACAGATGGCCAGGGATAAATGACAGGACATCCATCTCTCCTGTATTGAAATTAAAAGCCCTAGAAAGGAACAAAATATGTCAAAACATTTGTTAAGTACAAGCACGTTTGTATGTATTTGGCTTTGGTAAACATTTTAGCATTATGTGAATATTTAACATGAGATTTTAAAAATGACTTTGGTTTTAGTTTTATCCTATTTAGAAACATTCATGACACAAGTATGAGACTAATAATTTATCTTTTAATTACAAGTTTTAGTTGTATTTAAGATGCAACAGTTTCAACTGTAACACAGTCATCAAGGGGTTAATTAATGTTCTGTCTCAGTGTTGCTTAGCTAGCTGCCTCTCTCTGCTTACCCAAGTAGATTGTTTTTATACGTATATAAATAGCTGTCTTACATTTTAATGGTGTCTGATGAAGTTAACACTTGTTTAACGAAAGCGCTCACATTTTATTTGTTTTTCTTGAGGATTTTTATCATTAAATACACCTTTGGTTTATCATCACCAGAGTGATTTGTGCCTGTGAAACTCTGCCTGCCATTTTTTATTTATTTAATTTGTTTTGCTGCTTCTGTTTTTTTGAGTCTACTCTCAAAATTATTAGTACTCAAAATCCTCATTCTGGTTGCCTTTTTTGCTGGTGAAGGGTCAACATTATTTTCCTGGAGGGCAATAAATTAGTGAGACTATAATTTCATGCAGGTAAAAAGAAGATTAAATCCATGTAAATAAAACAAAGGAGATCACTGTAAGACAGCCCATTGTTAAAGGAATAGATGTTGCTATCAGTCACCATGACAACGGCTAGACTCAGCAATTCAGTGTTTAACCTGTATGCATTAAGCTTTGATGCCTTTGCTTATCAAACGTGGAGAATAAGATTTGGACAGAATGGTTAGACTTAGTTTATGGAATGATTTATGTCAACATACCAGGCCTTTGCCACCCTTTGAGCTCAGTGAACCCAGAGAAGTTTATCACATCATACTTTTGGACATTAAAAATCCTAGGCAAATGACTAATAACATACAAAGCTGGAACCTGAAAATCATGGTACAGTTTGTTTACTTATTTGAATTTGTTAACCAAGGTAGAGCCATTTTACTTTTCACAGTATCATGCTTTCGCTCATTTTAATTTCTCCAAGTTTTTTAGGTATCTAATACCATGATGGGAATGGACCACATTCCTAAGTCAAAGTATGATTAAAGTTCATGAAATTAGTATTGTTTCAATCTTTGATGTAACCACAACTAATCTTCGAAGCACTTGCAACGTGCTTAATCCTGCACTTCGTACAGAATTAAACGTATCCGTAACATATGTAAGCATGATTGTAAATTCTTTTTTATAAAACCTGTTACTCCTACTACTAATGGAACTGTCTGTGTATCTTTCTTCCCCATTGCCCTCAGTTCTGCAGGCAAATCCTGGTATTTTATGACTTTGTGTTTCTCTGTACACAAGACACTGTAGTCACTGGTTGTAGCAATTTCAATGATCAATGCCACTTTTGCCTTCTTTTCATGGACTTCTATATCTGGTTTTCTCGCATCTATTTTTTGAAACTGGTAATGGGTGATCCCATGTGATACAAACTTCATCATTTTCTGTGATGCTTTGTGGCTCATGTTTCCAGCTACTTCATTATTATAATGTTTGCACAATCCCCAGTGCAACAGTCTTGCCAAATTATTATGCCTTTCAGTATATAGTCCTTCTGCCATTAGTATGTCAAAACCAGCATCAAGATGTGCAACTGTTTCCAGTTCTGTTTCTCAAAACCTACATTTTTTCTGTTTTTCCCACATGTCCAATGGACTTAGTAACCCAATGCGAATATAGTCCACTATCTTGGGCCACCAATATTACCTTTCGTTTATTGATTTAAATTCACCTCTTCTTAACCATTCCTGTGTTCAATCCTGATCAACATGAGGTTTTTCCAAGAGTTTTCTATACTTGCAACTATATTTATATTTATGCATTTTCCACAGTTCTTGCCTTCTCATCTGATCCTTCATCTTGTATTCTTTCTTTTGTTTTTTGGCATATTCAATTGCAGCCTGATTTTTATCTGCTTCTGGTTTAATTTCTATTCCCTTTTGACACTGAAATGCTTTTGCTAAACTAAGCGGGGAAGTCAACTTAGACTTGTTCTCCTCATGTTTCAAAGCTTTCACTACATTTGGGTCCTGTGAGGTCAGCAGATATGTATGCAGTCCCACGATTGCAGATCTATGCATGTAATCAATTTTGAGGCCCATATCTCCTTCAGAATGGGGAATCTATAACCTTGGTATGCACTGATTTTTATAAATCATTTAATAAGCATGAAGCATCCTTCTTATTTTCCTGTCCAACCTAGCCAACACCTTTTGGGGCCAGTCATTTCAAAACTATGAGTTAGAACAGGAAGAATAAAATTGTTTATAGCTTGGACTTTGTTCCTAGATGTCAATGCTGTTTTCAGTAATAATTTAAGTCTTCTAAAATATTTCTTACTAAGTTTTATTTGCATGTGTTCATGTTTTAGTGTTGATCCTTCATCAGTTCCCAAATATTTATATACTCTGTACTGCTCAAGTTCTTTTATATCACATTCTTGTTCCAAACTGATGTTTTCTTGGTGCTGCAGCTTTCCCACTTTAAAGGCTGCTTTTGCAGACTTATCAAGACCAAATGACATTCTTATATCATCTGAAAAAGTTTTCATCACTTGCAGCTGTGCTTTCAATTCCTCATCTGATGAATTATATACTTTTAAATCATTTGAAAAAAAAGATGTCTTTACATGTTCTTGTCTTCTGGGAGCCAAATCTTAGCCATGACCTAACCTCTTAAGCAGACAACTTAGTGGATTAAGGTGAAGACAAAATAGCAGCTGTGACAGAGAGTCACCCTGTAATATCCCCCTTTGATTTTTTTATCCCTGGAATAATAATTTGTCCTTTATCATGGCTTAACTGGAAAGTGGTTTGCCACTGTTTCATTGTCGCTGGAATGTAATCAATCAGTATAGGGTGTATATTGTACATTTTAAACACTCTTTTATCCATGAATGTGGGATACTGTCAAATGCATTTTTATAGTCTATCCATGATCCCTTGTTCCATATGACCTTCTTTTATTGCCCTTTTGTTCTATTGTTATGATTAAGTTTTCCTCTAAATGACTATAAACTCTGTCATCATCAATTCCAGTATATAGTTCATATATCATTAGAAGACAAGTTATTGGTCTATAGTTATAGAATAGCTTGCAGGTTTACTCATAAGTAGGAGTATTGTTTTTCCTATTGTTATCCAGGCTGATGTCTGGTCAGGGTGTGCATATAAATAGTTCTTACTCATGGCTAAATCTTCATGTAAAAATATTAATAGTTTTAGCCAGAAGTTAGGTAATGCATCTGGTCCTGGGGTCTTCCAATTAGGAGCTTTTCTTAATTTGCTTCAATCTCTGTATCTGTTACTTAATCCCATTTCATATCCTGTACATTTGAACTTCTTCTTTTTTTTTTTAGCATCTTTGTTCCACAAGATCTTCATACATGTTTCTCCAAATGTATCCATTTCTTCTTTTTTTGGTGGTGTTTTAGTTCCTTTTGCCTTGTTTCCCAATTCTCTGTAAAACGTTTCTCCAAAGCCATTTTTTTCAGAGTATGCTGATGTTTTTTGATGACAAGTTAGGCAAACTTCCAGTTGTGTATTCTATGAAGTTAGACCAAGAGGTCACTCCACTAGACAGACCAGCAAGAAGAGTTCCAATAGATATGCAAGATAAATTTAAGGCTCAGTTGGATAAAATGGTGCGGCAAGGTGTAATTTGTCCAGTCACAGAACCAACTGAATGGGTGTTGGCCATGGTAGCTGCTCATAAAAAAGGCTCAGATGAAATCAGAATATGCATTGACCCGAGAGATCTGAACAAAGCATTAGAGAGACCACATCATCCAATGCACACAGTCAAAGAAGTTGCAACTCTAATGCCAAATGCCACTGTATTTTCTGGTTTGGATGCAAAGAGTTCATTTTGGCAAGTGATGCTGGATCGTAAATCTTCATTTCTAACTACTTTTGGTACTCCGTTTGGCAGATACAGATGCCTAAGGATGCCATTTGGAATAAATTCTGCAAATGAAGTCTTTCAGCATGCAGTGGAGCAAATTTTTTTAGGTTATCCTTGTGCCGTAATAGACGATTTATTGGTTTTAGGCAATGGTGAAGCAGAGCATGACAGAAACCTCAAGAAAGTTCTAGACAGAGCACGTGAAGAAAACATGAAGCTCAATCCTCTGAAGTGAAAATTCAGACTTCTAGAAGTTAATTTATGTAGGTCATTTGTTTGTGAGTACAGGCTTGAGACCTGGTCCGACCAAGCAAGCAGCTATTCTTGAGATACCAGCACCAGCTAATGTACAAGCTTTACAGTGTTTTCTGGGCATGGTCAACTGTTTAGGCAAATTTGTACCGGACTTCAGTGAGTTGACAGCACCTTTAAGAGAGTTCACACACAAACATGTTGCATGGTCATGGTTGGAACAGCAGCAGAAGGCATTTGACAACATCAAGCAGAAAATTGCCACCCCACCTACATTAAGATACTATGATGTGAATACGCTAGTTACCAGGGAGATCTATGGCTGGCATACAGGGCATTGTCAGACCCCAATCTGATGGACCTCCTGCATATCCACAAAACAGTACCAGAATTACTTATTCTAAAGGCTTAAACCTTGCCTGTGATATAAATAGGACCTGCTGGAGAAATAGGTATGTATCCCAGAGACTACTATGTCTATGGAACAGGCTCCCCATCCATGTTAAGCAGAGTTCCTCCCTAATCCAATTTAAGTGGAACTTGGACAATTGGATGGGAAACCAAACATTCATCCCTGGTTTGGCTCCTATGTCTCTGATGCAAACAGGTAACCTGTAAATGGTTCATCTCCCAGGCCCATGCTTACACTTATCAAGGGTAACAGAACTTGTCAGAGATTTGGGATGCATGGCTAGACTACCTTGGTCTACTGTAGCAACTGATATCTTTGAGTGGAACAATCAACACTACCTAGTTTTGGTAGTCGTATTCGAACTGATTTGAGATTGATCTACTACCTAACCTAACATCCACTGCTGTTTATTACTAAGTTGAAACATCATTTCTCAGTTCATGGTAGTCCACACAAACTTTTTTCCGACAATGGTACTCAATTCACTAGCCAGTTGTTTCAGAAATTTGCAAAAGAATGGGATTTTGTACATGTCACTAGTAGTCCATGTGTGGAGTCTGCATGTCCTTCCCATGGGTCGAGTGGCATTCCGAAAAACATGCGTGAATGGGCGTGCCTTTGTTGAAGGTTGGGCGTCGAGCTGACAACTCGGCACCATGAAAATCTACTGCCAATTATTAGCGGACCAGATTTCCACTGTGGCGACCCCTAACCAGGAAAAGCCAAAAGACAACAACTAGTAGTCATGAATATCTTCAGTCCAATGGTCTAGCTGAATGTACAATGCAGAGTGCAAAGCAATCACTTGTAAAGTCAAAGCGTGACAATACAGATGTGTTCTTGAATTTGCTTAATCTCAGAAACATACCCTATGATGATATCCTTGGCTCACCTGCGAAAAGGCTACTTTCCAGGCAAACTAGAACTATGCTACCCATTTCTTCCAATTTGTTGCAGCCTACACCTAAGAACAATAAAACCATCAAGACTCAATTGTTTAAGAAGCATAATATCCAGAAATTTAGTTACCATGGATCGAGCAGATTACTTCTTCTGTTGAGGGAAGGAGAGACCGTACAAATTCAGACAACAAAAGGTTTTGACTGAATAGGACAGATTACAGGTATCTGTGCCGAGCTGAAGATCCTACTTGGTAAACTCTGAGGGTGTGGAGTATAGTAGGAACCGCAGACATCTTCTTCCTTTACTAGAATCATCATCATCATTGCAATCACAACATTGTTTCTGTAATGCAAACTCTGAATCAAACACTGTTTCCAGACCAGAATGTGTTCAAAATTCTGATTCTATTCCAGTAAATGATTTGAACATTCCACAGGTCAATCATTTTGCAAAAACTCTTCCAGCTGCTAAATTTAATTCCCAGTTTTATTTCACACGTTATGGACAAGTATCTAAGCCTAGTGTGAAATACACAGCAATGTGGACTTGATTGTGTATACTTGTGTATTTAGTATTGTATATTGCATGCCTAAGGATTACCTGTGCTTTCTGCATGCCGAATAGTCTCGTAAAAATTGTATTATCTATTTCTCAGAGGGAGGATGTAGATCACGGTACAAGTGTGTGTGTATGCTATATTTTTAAGAATCATGTGAGGTTGTACCAGCACATATAAATTATAAACATGTGCAACCCCTAGTGCCAGAGAGAGAGCATGCATAACCGCTGTTGTCAATTTGTATATGTTACTTAAGTTAAAGTCATTAAGTCTCTATAGTGATGTTTGTATAAAATAAAGCTGCTTGAACAGAACCCACAAAGACTCTTCTATTGTGTCCAAGAAGGAGAGTGACACCTATATTCTTCCCCTCTTTACAGACTTTAACAACTGGCTATTTCTTTTTTTTTTAATTTCTCCATATCTTTTGTGTTTCTAGTACCATCACAGGAATGGACTCAATTCCTAAGTCAAAGTATGATTAAAGTTCATGAAATTAGTATTATTTCAATCTTTGATGTCAGCCAGAAGTGCTCTTCGCAGCACCCGCAATGTGCCCAGTAATGACTCCTCCTGCAATTCGTGCAGAGTTGCATGTATTGGTAACATATCTAAATATGATTGTAGATTATTTTTTATAAGACCCATTGCTCCTACTACTATTAGAACTGTCTGGGTATCTTCCAACACTGCTCTCATTTCTGCCTGCAGATCCTGATATTTTATGACTTTCTGTGTCTCTGTACACAACACACTGTAGTCACTGGGTGTGGTGATTTCAATGAACAATGCTACTCTTGTTTTCTTTTCTTGGACCACTATATCCGGTTTTCTAGCATCTATCTTTTGAACTGTTGGTATTGTGTGATCCCATGTGATGTAAACTTCATCATTTTCTATGATGCTTTGTGGCTCATGTTTCCAGTGCTTTTCAACCACTTCAGTACCATGATGTTTGCACAATCCCCAGTGCAACAATCTTGCCACATTATGCCTTTCAGTATACAGCCCTTCTGCCAATCGTATATCGCATCCAGCAACAAGGTGTAAAACTGTTTCTAATTCTGTTTTACAAAAGCTACATTTGTCTGTTTCTCCCACATGTTCAATGGACTTTATAAATCACTGTGTATGTACCCCACTCTCTTGTGACGCCAATATTAACTTTTCCTCTCTTGGTTTGAATTTGTCTCTCCTTAACCATTCCTGTGTTCATTCCTGGTCAACATGAGGTTCTTCCAGAAGTTTTCTATACTTACAACTATATTCATGCATTTTCCACATTTCTTGCCTTCTCATTTGGTCCTTCGCCTTATATTCTTTAGTTTTTTTGGTACATTCAGTTGCTGTCTGATTTTTATCTACTTGTGGTTTGATTACCATTCCTGCTTGACTCCGATATGCTTCTGCTAGTCTAAGCAGGAAAGTCATCTTAGATTTATTCTCCTCATGTTTCAAAACTTTCACTACATTTGGGTCTTGTGAGGTCAGCAGATATATGTGGAGTCCCACAATTGCAGATCTGTACATGTAATCAATTTCAGGGAGGCTCACCCCTCCTTCAGAATGGGGAATATATGATCTTGATATACACTGATTTTTATAAATCATTTGGTGAGCATGAAGCATTTATTTATTTATTTTATATTTGTTAACTGGGAAAGTCTGACTGGACACAGGTCCTTTTTCAGCAGAGGCCCTTGGGGGAAACTCCACATACAATATTATTCAACATAGATTAGTATTTAAATACGGAGTTAAACATTAACATTTTCATTGACAAATTCTTTCAGTAGACAAGTTTGGGAATATCATTGGGTATTATTACATATCTCAGTAGTCAAGTTGTAAAACATGAGTCATATGAGCTTTAGTTGAGTATTACATATATACTGTAGTTTCAGTATAAAGACAGTTTACATAAATTATGATTTATGACCAGCTCATAAGGAATCGAAGTTTGAAAAGGAATTTGAAGACTTGATTAAAGGTTTTGAGGAAGTAGTCAGAGGAGGTAAGGAGGAGGAGGAGGGGCAGAGTTAGAAGGACTGTTGAGGAAGTGAGTGGTGACAGTATTTGAATGGCAGGTGATGGTGGAGAGGAAAATTAGAGAGAGAAAAACAAGGGTTTTAAAAGTCATCTGGGGCTGTCGCAGTTACAGAGACGAGAGTTTAGCAGATGTGATTTTAAAGTTGATTTGAAGGAGGTACAGGAAGTTAAGGTTATGATATTGGCGGGAAGTCTGTTCCATTGTTTAGCATTTATATTGCTGTCGAGGGATTCTCCTGCAGAGTTATTGGCTTTAGATACTTGTAGTAGAGGTTTTTAGTTGGATCTAAGGACTTTGTGTTGGTGCAAGGGTGCAGTATGTTTTAAAGGGATGGTGTTTTGACTGGGGAGTAAAGCATGTTGTGGGCTAATATGAGTTGATTATATAGTAGGGGGTGGGGAAGTTCTAGCCAGGAAAGCAGTTTGAGAGAAATGCAGTGATGTATTCTAACAGGTGAATTAGTTGCGAATTTGGCTATTTTATTGTAGCAAGCTTGCATCTTGGCTAGCTCTGATTTTCTAATGTTGGTGAGAATAGGGGAGGCATACAGAAGGGTAGAGATGAGATGTGTACGGGCTATAGTGGCCCTGGTACTATTTAAGAATTGCTTTTTTCTAAATAAGAGACCTAGCTTTTTGTGTACTTTTTAATAGTTAGGGATATATGTATGTCGAATTTCATGTTGTTGTCAATTTCTACCCCTAGCAGTTTGGTGTGGCTGACTGGAGGAATGACTACTGTTAGTGGAGGCGATGTTAAATGTTGGGTTATGTGTTGTGTACTGTGTGGGTGGAAAGATAAGAAGTTTAATTTTGTGGGATTTAATATTAGTTGCAAGTCTGTAAGCCAGTTTTCTACAGAGAGAAAGGAGGCTTGAGTTAGTTGTTGCAGTTCAGGGAGGGAGGAAGAGGTGCAGATGAGTGTAGAGTCATCTGCATATTGGATGACTGAGGCCTGTAGTGTGGCTGTATGGAGTTTGTTGGTAAATAAAGAAAACAGCAGCAGTCCCAGGATGGAACCTTGTGGGACTCCTAGACAGACAGGTAGTAGAGGTGAGAGTTCAAGATGCCATCTAACAGCCTGCTGTCTCAGTTATGTAGCTTCTGAACCAGGAGATAGTGCGGTAGCTAAGGTTTAGTTCCGAAAGAGTGTTGATTAGTCTGTCATGATTGACCATGTCAAATGCTTTGGAGAGATCAAGAAAGATGGCTGAGATGAATTTTCCATTATTTCTATGGGTGTTTACTGTTTGGGTGAATGATGTAAGGGTGGTAGTTGTGCTGTGGGATGGTCTAAAACCATGTTGGGTTGTGGGAAGTAGATTATTGCAGTTAAGGTGGGTCATAATTTGAGTATGGATGCATCTTTCAAGGATTTTGGAGAGGGGAGATAAGATAGCAATTGGGCAGTAATTGGTAAATTCTTTGGAATTGCTCCACTTATGTAGTGGAGTAATGTATGAGATTTTCCAGAGTTGGGAGACTAGGTTTTCTTTAATAGAGCAGTTTATAAGTATTGATACCGGATATGCAATTGCTTCAGCAGCTATTTTTAAGTATTCAGCAGGTAGTTTATCAGCAGAGAGGGATGTTGGTTTTAGTTTACTAAGTAGTTTTCTGAATGTTGGTGTAGATACAGGTTGTAGTGTGAAAAGCTGTTCTGTAGTGTTGTTATTGGGTAACTTACTGTTTGTGGATTGATTTTGTGAGTTAGCCAGGGCTAGCTAGGATGGATTCTGTAAAATATTTGTTAAATTGGGTTGCATTGAGCTGTCAGTATTTACAGGGGTGGGGGTGCTATTATTTCCTGGCTGTAATACTTTGTTGATGGCTGTCCAAAATTTCTTAGGATTGTTTTGGTGTCTAATTTGTGTGTCATGATAAAAGTTTATTTTGTCCTGTTTGATCAATTGTTTTGTCATATTTCTAAGTTCTAAGTATTTGTGTTTAGCAGCAGGGGTATTTATTTTATGCCAGTTTGACCAAGCTTTGTCCCTGTGTTTTAGTTGGGTTCTAGTCTCCTTGGTTAATCATGGGGCATAGTTGGCTTTAATTCTAATGGTTCTGGGGGGGCATGATAGTTTAGAATTTCAAGGAAGGTGCAATTAAAGTATGCAACAGTCTCATCTAGGTTTGAGGTATGTAGGGGAAGCCAATTGTATCTTTTCAGTGCTGCTATAAAGTTACTGGGGTTGATGTTTTTTGTTGCGGATTTCACAGTACAAGGTGGGTTTGGTTACATTGGTTCATTGTCTGGTTAGGAAGGTTGGAGAGTGATCACTTAGGCTATATCTGTTAGGCAGCCTGAATGAGTAATTTAGTTTAGGTTTATTAGTTAGCATCCAGTCAAGGATTGAATGCCTCTTAGATTTTTTTGTCAACTCTGGTTGTAGACTGGATTAATTGAGTAAAACCATGAAGATTAATAAAGTTAGCGGGGGGTTATTGGATATACAAGTTAGCCAGTCAATGTTAAAATCAGAAATTATCATAGTTTCTTGGGGGATGGAATTTGAGGCCCAATATAGTATATTTTCTAAGGAGTCTATGTTATCACCTGTGGGAATGTAGCAGCCAATTAAGTTGTTTTTTTGTTATTGATGTGTAGTTTGGAATATTTAATTTCTGCTGTTCTTGATGTTGGTAATGGCAGGTCCTGATTTTCTATGTTTAGGTGGTCTTTGAATAAGATAGTAATGCCACCACCTTTTTTTTTTATATACAATCTTTACATAGGAGGTTATAGCCTGCAGGAATTATTTTGCTGTTAGATATGTCAGGTTTTAGCCAGGTTTCTTGTGAGCAGGACTATGTCTGGAGAGTTCAGTGAAATAGCATGTAGGTCTGAAATTTTATTTTTGATCCTTCTAATATTAATGTTAAGTATTAGGAGGTCATTTGATTTAAGTAGTTGAGGAGATGTGTTTACTGATTTTAGTGTGATTGTGTGGATTGTGGGCTTGGGTGGGCCAGTGTTAGGGTGTACATCTCCACATAGTGTTAGATTAGTGGTAGTTTGTACTGTAAGCTTAATTAGTCTAATGACCCAAATGTGATATTTTATGGAAGGTTTATTGTTTGTTTGTATAGTTAAAGGGTATATTGGTATGTCTATGTTGAGAGGTGTTTGAAAGATAGAGGGGAGTATGTGTAGGTTTAAAGGAGAGTGTGCATTAGGATTAGTGTTGGTAGTGGTGTGATGAGATATTATTGTGGGTGTAGTGTGGAAATAAGAGGTAATATGTGCAAGTAGAGTAAGGGTTATAATGATGGATGTGTGAATAAGATACATGTTGAGGTAGTTGTTAGTGTGGATTTGATGAGTCTGTAGCTCTGAGTGATTTTCTAAGTGTTAGTGGTTATTAAGGGAAGTGATTACAAGTGGTTTTATTAAGTAGGAGGGTAGTGTGTATGTGTGGGAGTAAAACTTATCTTTGGTGGTAGGTGTACTAGTAGTTTTAGGTAGATAGAAGGAGCAGAGTGAAATATTTTTTAGTGGGGAGTAATAGTTAATTTGCAGTGGTTGGGGATTGGAAAATTGGGTATGAGCTGTGATGTGATAATTGGGATGTAGTGGGTGTGGTCTTTAGCTATAAATGCAATAGAAGTGGGGATGGGTGGGAATGGAGGTAGGGTAGGAGTGAAGTAAGCCTAAGCATAGCGAGGGCAAACAGAGCAGGCTACACCTGGTCACAGTGAATTTTTTCTACTAATTAAAACAATCTGTGAGCACAGGACTTTAGCAGGTTTGTGCCATTATTAGGTATTAAACATCAAGGATGTAATAGCCTATCCTAAGGTGTAGTTAGCAGTCCTACTGTGACACTACCATAGTGTCCTGTTACAGCATAGACTTACAGAACTAGTTTTAAAGGTGTTTTCTAGTGCTGCTGCCAAGTAGGAGGGAATGTTTATTGCTAACTTTATTTTTACTGCTACAGCTTAGGGGTATAGACTCTTGTTTTATAAGTGTTTTCTATTGCTGCTGCCAAGAAAATGGATATGCATATTTACTACCTTTATGTATTGTGTCTGTGAATGTTTTGTGTAACTTGACAATACCTGCCTTGTCATGTGCTAACTATTGTTTATCTCCACAACTTTGTCTCTCTTGCTCCCTTAAGTTACCCTGCTCTTCTTGTGCTTCCAGCACTAGTCTCTAGGAACCTAAGGATCCTCTCCAAATACCTGTGGTTTCACATCACAGCCTTAATTCCCTGCACCCTCTCTCAAGGAAACAAGAAATGTATGTTTGCTGTCTAATTCCTGCCAGTAATACTTTCTACCACTGTACTATTTCTGCAGGTGTCAACGCATGTTCTGAACCAGGACAGCCAGCAGCCTCTACCCCCTCTTTTTTGTACCTTAACACCCACTTCCCCTATCCTCCTTAGTAACTCCCTTTACTAGCATTCACTCTTCCCCAGTTTTAATCCAGCTAACTCCTTCTCATATCTACCTGCAATATAAGACCTGTCCATTAGGTGGCACCCTTATCCTAACCCCATCTCATGCTTATCCTCTGTTTTTCTTTCTTACTGTATTATTTCTGTAGTCCCAGACCTGCTACTTAGTTCCTCACACTTCACCCTTTACTACACTGTCTACTACTACCTTTTCTAGGTTCACTTATCACTGTTTTTACCCATTTCGGACTTATCCAAATTACCTTCTGTAGCTAGTACTGCTGGTTGTTTCTTCTCTAGCTGCTTCTTTACCTGTCTCTACCCACTCCATTCACCCTCCAGGCTGGGCCAAATGGAGAATGACTAAAAACCCTGTAGACCAACAAAATTTCAGACAGCTAAGAAATAATGCTAAGAAAGCTATACTGTCTGATAAAAGAAACTACTGCCTACAATTTCAGAAGGCTAATCATAATAACCCACAAAAATTCTGGACATGCATTAACCAATAACTACATCCAGGTCAATCCATTACACCAAACCCACAAAACACAGACGAGGAAAATCCCATGCATACTGACAATGCCTTCAATACCCTTTTCACTGATGCTATCCAAACACTAGCCAGTCAGCTATCACCTAATAACTTCAATTTACCTACCTATAACAAAACCTCAACCCTCCTTTTTTCTACCAACCATTCCCAACAACCCATATTTTTACCCTAATCCAAAAACTGAAACCACATTCTCCTTCAGCAGACCATCTACCTGCTGAATACAGAAATCTGCCAAGACTATTGCCTACCCCATTTCCATTCTGATCAATAGAACTATTAGCGAAGGTCACATCCCTAGCATCTGGACAGTCTCCCATATTATCCCCCTTCATAAAGGTGGAAACTCCACCGAATTCTCCAACTACTGTCCCATAGCCCTTCTTTCTCCTTTGGCGAGATCATGGAGAAATGCATCCTTAGACAATTGCTAGACCACCTAATCCAAAATAGCTTACTTTCTAGCTATCAGCATGGTTTCAGACCTTCCCACAGCACTACCACTGCCCTCCTTTCCTTTACGGATTGCATTAACAAAAACCAAAACTGTAATATGCTTTCTTCTGCACTATTTATCGATCTTTCCAAAGTATTCGACATGGTAAATCACCAAATGCTTATAGATATCCTCAAATCCCTGTCATTAGATGCACTCTCTATAAAATGGTTCCAATCCTACTTGGATAAAAGACAGGCTGTGCTTTGGCACAACACTCTAATCACCTACCAGTTAACCTCAGTGTACCTCAGGGGTCCATATTAGGACCTCTCCTTTTCTCCATATTCATCAACGACCTTCATCAAGCAATTCCCCAAGCTACATGCATACAATACGCAGATGACTCCACACATATATGCTCAGCCACATCCACCTCTGAACTTCACTCCCTTACCCAAAAAGTATTTAACACAGTTGAACAATGGCTCACACAGTGCTGCCTTCTCTTGGACCCCCAAAAAACTAAACTCCTCCTTTTCAATCTTCTCATAGGTTCATAGGTAGGTACTAGGCTATTGGCCCTGGGTCCTATACAAGCCCAGCCAAAAAGGTACCCTGGCTTTTGCCACCCAAGAAAATAATTTTCCTGTGCCACTGTCGAGCAGAGCCACAGAGGTGATCCCCGGGGTGAGTTTCCTATTTCCCATCCAGTCATCAAGATTTTTCTTGAAGAGTGCTAATGAGGATCTTTGTTTGATATAGATAGGTAGCTTATTCCAGAGTATGGGACGTCTCTGGGACAGGAATCTATCCCTCCGGCATGTTCTATTTATTGTGGTGACAAGGTTTAGGTCCCTAGAGCGTGTAGCTCATAAGTCCTCTCCCATAGATTTTTCAGTTACATCCACTAATGGAACCATTATATCACCAGACCCAACTATCAAGCTACTTGGTATTACCATTGACAACAACCTTAACTTTGACATTCACATCAACAATACTATAAAAACTGTCAACAAAAACTTGGCTCTCTCTACAGAATTAAACCCTTCCTGTCACCTACAGCCAGAACTACTATTGCGCACACTCATCTAATCTCTACACACCTCTCTGCCTCATCCATTTTCACTAATCTATCTAAGAACAACCTCAACAAAATGGAAATCTCCTACAATAACATAGCCAGATTTGCTACTGGCAACCCATTTAGAACCCATCTTTGCTTTAATTTAAAGCAGCTAAAATGGCTGGAACTACAGAATCTGTTCAAATACCACCAACTAACCATTGCCCATAAGACTCTTTATCAACCTTCTAATACTCCTATTCTATCTACCATCATTACCCCCTATAATAATCTGAAGTCCTCACGTTCATCTCAGAAACTTCTAGTAAACACATCTAAATCTAACAACAGGGCTGGGGATTCTCTCTTCTCTAATACTGTGAGAAAATCCTGGAATCTTCTTCCCAGCGACCTTTCCTCTCTTTCCTCTTTATCACTCTTCAAAAACAGACTGCAACTTTTCCTCAGAACATACTGGTTATGCCCCTTTACTAAACCCAACTAGTTATCCATTCTATCCAAAATATGCTGTGCCTACCCTATACTTCTCATTTAACTGTTCCAGCTTCCTTATTAACAATAATTACCATTTCCCTCTATATTTCATTATTTCCATCCCTCTGGATACTTATTTTTGGAAAAACTCATTATTAATATAATTATACATTAAACTACCTCTTTTTTTTTATTATGTACTGTACCTGTATGTTGTTTTGCTTGTATGCCTCTTTTTGTTTTTCATTATGTACTGTACCTATATTGATTTGAACCTGCATTTTACACTGTAATGATTTCTGTCCTCACTGAATATTTCTGTGTTAACCAGAAATGTCCTTGTATATACAACTGATGTTGTTTTATGTTATTTGCTGCTGTTTTATCTGTGTGTCATGGAGCTTATCTCCCCGGGCCTCTACTGAAAATGGACATATATCCAGTTAGACTAGCCCAGTCAACAAATGTAAAATAAAATAATAAATAAACATTACACCAACCTGCATGTTGATTTAAAGTAAGCTACAACAATAAAATGGTTAGGAGGGGGTTAAGAATGTCTGTGTGTGGGCTATGGGGTGGTGGATGGGGGTTATAGTATTAAGATAGCTGTTAGGCTAAATTCAAAAAGAGAGCCAAATCACACTGTAGGTTATCTAGGAATGAGAGAGTATAATTGCAGAATGGAAGTAAGTGGCTTGAAAGGAGAGGCTAGCAGAAAGGGCACATGTACTCACCACTGTAGCGTACTGCTGGTTACTAAATTATCTTGAAAATGAATACATACATTTAACTTTAAAGCAGTGATTATATGGATGGACGCTGGGCACTTTCTTTGAGTTTCCTGTATTAAATGGAGCCGCAGTTCTTTAGTCAGGCAGGGAACTATGTCCCGTCCAAGTTGGCTACAAGAAAAAGGAGTGGGAGATATTTAGAGTAGTGAATATTGCGGAAATAGTGACAGAGAGTAGCCTTTAAAATATAGGCCTTCATCCAGGTGTTATAGGAACTCTAGATACGGCTCAGCAGTGCTAACAAAAAGTTAGAACTACATTGTGCAATATATATAGTTGGCTTCGGTAATCAATTAATCTACTGTCAGATTTAACTGCCAGTAGTCGTATTGCTTTTTTCAATCAATTAATCTAGTTAAATCAATTAGTCTAGTATTTTCTCAATCAATTAATCTAGTATCACATTTACAAAAACAAAAAAAAAAAAAAAATCTTGCTTTTTTCCCACTTTTCTGAAAGTTAAAAAAGTTCAGTTACAGGCTTGCTGTTCCTGAACTATTTGAAAGTTTCTGTGAGGACATTTTTGCTTGGGCTAAAGGAAAGTCTCTCTGTTGATCAGTGGCAGTGAATAACATTGAGCGGCTTCCCTGCCCCCCGTAGAGGTGGTTACTGACTTGAAACTGTAGTTTTATTCTCCGTTTTGGGTCTATTCCTGCTTCTTTCCAGCCCCTGCTATCAAGCACGCTTTAACGTGCTTTAGCGCGGAGTTGCCACTAGAGCAGCATCGGGCAGCCGTTAAACAAGGTTAAACTCTTTCTGGCTCCAGAAAGTGTGTTCTTCAATTTTTCCCTTAGAACTGCTCTGTTAGGAACCTAAACAGTTTACACCTTCACTAAAAAGTGCAGCACTTGTTCCAAATAGCTTTTTCTTCTCAAAAAGCTCAGCACTTGTCTTATAAGCATATCCCTTTTCTTATAAGCATTCTCTTTGCAGGTCAAGCACTCCTATATTATACAAATCTCTCACTAGCAAAACCCCCCAGGAGTGCCCACTTCCCTGCTAAGCCCACTACTTTTCTGTCTCATACCAACTCATAAATCTTTCTAGCATGTCGAAGGGTCAGATGCTGGTGTCCTCTCCTGCCCAGTTGGTGAATCTGGGAATTCTGAGACAGTTACAATTGCCTCATGTACACGGGCAACCCTCTCCTCCTCCCATGTAACACTAACACTTGCGAGAGATGAAGCTATTTAGCCAAACTGGAGGCTGAGCTCTCTCAACTCAGGACTGGCAAGACCAGGCAGGAGGAGAAGGCAACTTACACACACCACAATACCAGTCTCACATAACTCAAACACACCACTGAATCAAACACATAAACACACTAAGACATACTCGGAGGCTCTGAGTAAAAATTTACCTAAACAGCAAAGGCCTCCAAAGCAGACACCCAAGCAACTGCAAACTCAAGACACCACACAAACAACACATGAACAACAAAATCAGTGTGCAAAGCAGTCACTGCCCTTAAGGTCAAATACAACACCAAACATACTTGTCATAGATGACTCCATAGTCAGACACACTGACGTCCCACTCACCAGGCTTAACAAGGAGAAGGTCACGGTAAGCTGCCTATCGGGTGCTAGAATCCGCCACATAACACAAGCACTCAGGTCACTCCACGGCAAGTACAAGTATGACACAGTCATTGTCCATGCTGGTGTGAACGACCTGAGATGTACCTCCCTGGACTACATGAAAAGAGACATAGAGGAGCTCTCTGATTATGTAGCCCAGGCAGGTATGACCCTGACCCTGAGCAGTATCCTTCCTTCACCAAGAATGATGCCACAATATAGTGACAAGATGATCAGCTTTAACAATTGGCTTAATTTCTGGTGTCATTCAAAGGGGATCCAGTGCCTGTCTGCCTGGGATGACATGCTCGACAAGCCACGCTGCTTCGCAAGGGACGGCTTGCACCAGTCACCCTGGGATTCCGGATATTGGCTAAGGCTCTTGCCACCCCCATAGTGCCATTTTTAGGCAAGGCTCAAATTCTAAACCAACCACCCTAGAAAACAAAAACGTGAAGAAACTAAGGGTAATGCTGCTCAATGCCAGAAGTCTAAATCTCAAAATGCACGCACTCGAGGCCCTTCTCAGTATGGAGAACATCGATGTCTGTGCTGTGACTGAAACCTGGTTCAAGGCTCCTGAGAGCACCCCGGCACTATCAGGTTTCATCTCATATCATGCGTTCCGGCCCCAAAACCCAGACCACACCACAAAAGGAGGGGGTGTATCCATATTCATCAAGGATACCCACACCTCCAGGTTGGTGGCTACGCACGAAGCATCGGAAACCATCCAGGTGCAATTAACCATAGGCAAAACTGCTCTACAATTTGTAGCATGCTACAGGCCACCCTCTCAAACTCAGGAAACTCACACAGCCTTCCTGAAGACACTGGATGGTATAAATGTATCACCAAACACCATCATATTGGGTGACTTCAACTACCCAAATATAGACTGGGAACATTACTCAAGCCCAAACTTTCTAGCCCAAAGGTTCCTGGAGTTCATAAATTCAAATGCCATGGAACAACTAGTCACCGTCCCCACAAGAGGAGAAAATATACTAGATCTCATCATCACGAACATGGGGACAAAATGCTCCACACCGGAAGTATATCCCTCATTGGTGAGATCAGATCATAAACTAATCTCACTAGAAATCCACATCCCGCCCCACCCCAAACAAAAAGACCACAGTGAAGAACTTCTAAAGCAAACTTCACACTACTCAAGACAGTTGTGGTATCCTTCAAGGCCCCGAGCCAATGGAAACCACAACCCAAGCTGGAAGCCCTTACAAATGCCTTCTATGAACACCTTCAGGACTGCATGGATCAGGCAATCCCAAATAAAACCAAGACTCTTTCCACCAAGGGCAAACGTCCAGTCTGGTGGACCCCAGCCATAAACAAACTTTACAATAAGAGGAGAAAGCTATTACATGATAGAGCAAAATCCCAAAAAGGGAAGGCATCTTTGATCAGCACTAGCAAGAAACTACGATCCCTCATAAAATTATCCAAGGCCAACTTTGAGAAAAAAATTGCCATAGATTCAAAAGACAATCATAAGGCCTTCTTCAGCTATGTCAGAAACCTGGGTGGAAACTCCCAGATATGCTCAGAATTAGTCCAAAATGATAAAAAATCACTGAACCCACAGACATTGCCAACATACTGGCAGACAGGTTCAGTGCAAAATTCACCCCCCTCTCCCCCCCAAAAGGAGAGATAACTATCCCAACTGAGAGTAGCCTCCCAGACATCTCAAATGCGCAGGCAACTGTGGTCCCACTCCACAAAGGCGGTGCCTCTACAGACCCTGGTAATTACCGCCCCATAAGCTTAACAAGCCTGGTCTGCAAAGCTATGGAGAGGATCATAATGGAACTCATAAACAAGGACATAGGGGACTTGCAGACCTTGGACCCAACCCAGTTTGGCTTTGTCAAGGGCAGATCTTGCCTTTTGAACTTGGTCGACTTCTTCGAAACAGTCACCAAGGCCATTGATGAGGGAAAGGCAGTCCATACAGCCTACCTTGACCTTGCAAAAGCTTTCGACACAATACCCCACTCGGTATAGAGAAACTTACCAGCTTAAATGTAAACCCATATGTCACAAGATGGGTTGCAAACTGGCTAAAGGACAGAACCCACAGGGTTAGAGTTGCTGGAGCCATGTCAGACTCCAAACCGATTACAAGTGGAGTCCCACAGGGCTCAGTCCTTGGCCCCCTATTGTTCGGCATCTACTTCTCAGAAGTACAGGCAAACATAGGAGGACTATGGCTGACAAAGTTTGCAGATGACTGCAAACTGGGTGCCATAGTGGATAGTACATCGGACACAGACATCCTTCAGAGGGGTCTCACGGAAACTGATAGCTGGTGCCAGAGCCATGGCCTGAAGTTAAATGCAAAAAGTGTATAGTCATACCCTTCGGGAAAAACAAGGTAACCCCAAGCTACCATATAGGTGGCAACCCACTAAGCACAGAAGAGGTTATCAGGGACCTGGGGACCCAGGTTGACAGTGGCCTCTCGCTTGACGCTCACGCTGCTAAAGTGGTTCAAAGACCTTCTACATTGCCCATCTGATCATGAAGGGATTCACATCCAGATCAAGTGAGGTCATTGTTCCCCTGTACTCTTCACTTATCAGACCAATGATCGAGTACAATGCCCCATTCGGGATGCATCTCACCCGACACCTGCAGCAATTGGAGAGACCCCAAAAGTTCCTCACCAAAAGGATAAAGGGACTCCAAAACCTGTCATATGCTGCCAGACTGAAGAAACTCCAACTCTGTTCAGTTGCATACCGTCTGCTCAGAGGTGACCTGTGCCTGACATACAAGGCCATGACCAACCCGGAATTAATGGACATGCTCCACCTCAAAAAATCCAAATCCACCAAAACCACTAGAGCAAGAGATTTAAACCTTAGCACGGATATAAATAGGATGTGCTGGAGGGATAGATTTATCACCCAGAGACTCCCCATGCTGTGGAATAAAATCCCGGTCCATGTGAGGCAGAGCACCTCGCTGGCTCTGTTCAAGAGAAATCTTGACCGGTGGATGGGAGATCGTAGGTTTACCTCGGGAATCATCTCTGTGTCACTACTGGACAGAGGCACAACAAACTAATGGGCACAGTATTTCTAACATAAGGGGCGGCGTAAGCCACATAACTTTGGGCTAGGCTTATAAATGCCCTAGGGCAGTTAGCCTAGTATAAACCTATGAACCTATGAACCTGCCAGTAGTTGTATTGCTTTACAGTGTATACATGTTTATATTAGTAGCATCTTCTTGTTTATATTAGTATTATCTTCTTGTTTTCCTAATTTATCCAACATGGTTTGGGGCCAGTCAGTCACTTCAAAACTGTAAGTTAGGACAGGAAGAGCAAATTGGTTTATAGCTTGGATTTTGTTCCTAGATGTCAACGTTTTTTTCAGGATAGTCTTGTAAAGTATTCCTTACTAAGTTTTATTTGCATTTGTTCATGTTTTATTGTTGATCCTTCATCCATTCCCAAATATTTATACACTCCATCTTGTTCAAGTTCATTTATATCACATTCTTGTCCCAAACTGATGTTTTCTGGTGCTGAATTTTCCTGCTTTAAAGGTTGCTTTTGCACATTTATCAAGACCAAATGACATTCTTATATCATCTGAAAAAGTTTTGATAACTTGCAGTTGTGCTTACAGTTCCTCATCTGATGAGCTATACAGTTTTAAATCATCAATAAAGAGAAGATGAGAAGTCTTTATACTTTGTTGTTATAGCCATGACCTAAGTTGTTAAGTAGACAGCTTAATGGGTTAAGGGCAAAGCAGAATAGCAATGGTGACAGTCTCTCACTCTGGAATATCCCCCTTTGAATTTTTACCCCAGGAATAATAATTTGTCCTTTATCATGGATAATTTGCAAAGTGGTCTGCCAATGGTCACTGTAATGTGACTGATCAGTGTAGGGTTTATCTTGTACATTTTTAAGCACTCTTTTATCCATGAATGTAGGATACCAACAAATGTTTTTATGTAGTCAAACCATGCCATTCTTAGATTCTTCCCCTTTTTACAGTTCTCCACTATGACTTTAACAACAAATGATCCTTTGTTCCATAAGACTTTCTTTTATTGCCCTTTTGTTCTATTGCCATAACTGAGTTTTTTTCTAAATGACTATAAACTCTGTCAGCCACAATTCCCATGCATAGTTTATCAGTCATCAAAAGGCAAGTTATTGGTGTATAATTTTTAAGGTAGCTTGCAGGTTCACTCTTAAGTAGGAGATTTGTTTTTCCTGTTGTTAGCCAGGTTGGTGTCTGTTCAGGGTGTGCACATAAATAGTTCTTACTCATGGCTACATCTTCATGCAAAGATGTTAATACTTTTAACCAGAAGTTAAGTACTGCATCTAGGCCTCGAGTTTTCTAATTAGTGGCTTTTCTTAATTTTGTTTCAATCTTTCTGACTGTTACTTCATCCCATTTCATATCCTGTACCTTTAAACTTCTTATTCTTTGTTTTATTTCTTCTGTCCATTTAGCATCTTTCTTGTACTCCACAGGATCTTCATAGATACTTCCCCAAATGTATCCATTTCTTCTTTTTTTGGTAGTCTTTCAATTCCTTTTACCATTTCCCCAGTTCCCTATAAATCCTTTTTGGGGCATCAATAATTGCTTATTTTGTACTTTTCTTTTATATTTATCTATGTATCTTCTAAGTTTTCCCCCGTGCTGAGATTTTTAGTTTATTTGTGATTGTGCATGATAGATTCTGATCTGTTCTAATACTGCACATTGATTTTATCGCGTCTTAAGTATTTTTGTTGTTCTCTTCCCTCTTCTATATTCCTCTAAGAGTAACACTTCTTGATGTTCTTCATCTCACATTGCTGCAGTCCTTACATATGGGTAGTCCGCTGTCCTCGGTCGGCCCGAATACCAAAGTATTAGGCTGACATCGGTCATGGGTGCTCAGATCTGACATCAGAGCGTCAGAGTATAAAAGCGCATGACCGACGTCATATCCTCAGTCTTTTTTGCCGCATGGTCCGATGCAGAAGCAGCGTTTGCAAGTGCCGTTCGGCGTTCTGAAATTTTCGTATTCTGAGTTTCAGACCGAAACCAAGTTGGGCTAAGTACCCCGTTGGGGAATATTTTTGTTTTTTCTTGCCTCAGTTAATTCCGGATGTCAGAAAAAGTGAATAATTGTATTTCTTGTGGGAAACAGATACCGCATAGGGATTACCACTCTCTTTGTATTCCTTGTTTGGGTCCTGAGCACGACGTAGTCGGGTGTCGCTTTTTGTGCTAGGTTTAATAAGCGCACCATTAAACGTAGGTTAGATTGCGCTAGGCTTGTCTTCGGTAAGCGGTGTAATTATAATATGGCGTCGGACCCTCCGACGCCCGCTACCGCGAAGAAGCGCAAAGACAAATCTTTAAAGTCCAGGCAGGATGAGTCGTCCGTTCCGGACGCCGGTTCTTTAGAACCTACGGTGGAATCTGTGGATCCAGCCGAGGTTTCAGTTGAGTCTCAGGGGGAGGCTTTGATATTGCAAGATGTGGCCTCTCAGGAGTCAGGTCAGGCTGAGGGGGCCTCTCAGGTTGCTGTTCTCCCTTCCTTGCCTAAGGTGGTTAGGCCTTCTCCTTCTGTCTCTAAGGCTCCTTCCAAAGGCAGGCCTGGTTTGCCTTCCACAGGTGTCAGTCCTAGTTCTGCAGGTTCTGTGCCTAAAAAACACATGCTTAAAATGGCAGAAGATTTAATTTCTTTAATCAGAGGTTCTATGCCCCCTCCTGATAAGAGGCCTAGGGTGGAGCCAGAGGTGGAAACTTTGGAGCAGGCTTCAGATTACTCAGAGTCTTCGGCTGAAGACATTCAGGATTTTCCTCCTTATTCTGATTCAGACGCAGAGGATTCCACTCCTTCTGCTTCTCCTCCAGAGGATTTTTCTTTTTCAGAAACCCTGCATTCTATGAGGGAACATTTTAAATGGGAAGGTCAGGATTTCTCAGATTCACGAAAGAGGCTTAGGGAATTTTTGTTTTTACCACAGCATAGGCCCTTGGCTATACCTCCTGTTTTGGATGTTGTTCAAGACGTTTTCTCCGAGGCTTCCCTTAATCCAGACTCTCTGCCTCCTGCACCAGTTAAGCCAGACAGGTATTACAGAGTGTCTGAGGCTCATAAATATCTGTATAAGAGTCCAAGGGCTGACCCAGAAACTATTAGCCAGGGACCTAAGGGTGTCAGGGCTTCTGTTGTAAAGAATCCAGTTCCTATAGATAAAGATGCTAGAGCTTTGGATAGATGGGGTAAGAAAGTGTATACCTCTTCCACTTTAGCAATGAGGGCTTTGAATTGTCAGTTTCATATGTTGAAGTATCAGAATTTTCTCCTTACTCAACTAAAATCTAAACTGGATGCTTTGGCAGAGGGCATAGAGTGTAAAGAATTACAGGATTTGGTACATGCCTCTGAACAGGTGGGTAAGCATTCTTTGCAGTGTGGTTTCGATGCTTTACAGGCTTCTTCCAGGGTGGCTGCCACTGGTTCTGTTATTCGCAGGCACGCCTGGCTTAAGGATCAGAATTTGTCAGAGCATGTTAAAACTAGAATTTTGGATGCTCCTTTGCAGTCTGAAGTTTTGTTTGGTTCTCCTGTGGAGTCTGTCTTGAAGAAAATGGAAGACAAGGCTAAATCTATGCAGACTGTTAAAGATTTTTTGCAGGTGCAGCCTCCTAAATTTATCAGGAATTGGCCTACTAAGGGATGGGCTTATCCTTCTTCTGATTTACAGTCTAGGGGTAGATCTAGATGTGGTAGGGGCAGAGCTCAGAGTTCTTTCAGGCCTAGAACATGGAGTTCACCTGCACAATCTACAGGTGAGGGCAGAGGCCAGTCCTTTCGTAAACAGGCCCAATGACCTGCATCTTCAGCTGCCAGATTCTTCCTGTCTGGCAGCTCCTTTGGGAGGAAAGTTGGCACTCTTCAAGCAAAACTGGCTTTTAATCACCCAGGACAAATGGGTATTGGACATTATAGACCGAGGCTACAAGTTTTATTTCCATACATTGCCTCCTTTCAAAGGCATGCCAGACGTTCCTCCTCAACAAAGGGTAGAGGCTCACAAGCAGATTTCTTTACTTCTTCAAATGGGGGCTATACAGCAGGTCCCTCTGTCAGAAGTGGGCCTAGGATTTTATTCTCGCCTGTTTCTAGTACCAAAGAAAGGAAACACTTGGAGGCCAATTTTGGATTTATCTATCCTCAACACATACCTGGACATTCCAAAATTCAAAATGTTGACGTTGCAACAACTTCTACCTCTGTTTGGCAAAGATCACTGGATGGTAACTCTGGATCTCAAAGAGGCTTATCTTCATGTTCCTATCGGGCCCAGTTGCAGGAGATACCTGCGCTGGCTGGGACTTTACATTATCAGTTCTCTGCATTGCCCTTTGGCTTATCTACTGCGTCCAAGGTGTTCACAAAGGTTCTGGCTCCAGTGATAGCCTTCTTAAGGTTAAGAGGAATACAAATTTATCCTTATTTGGACGATTGCCTGATTCTTGCTCAAGACAAGTACGAGCTTCTTCATCATCTACAGTATGTGATGGCAGTGTTAAGGTGCCTAGGGTATTCTGTGAACGAAACAAAGTCCAGTCTAGTACCCTCTCAGGAAATGTGCTTTCTGGGTGTGAGACTGAATACAGCTTCCCAGATGGCCTTTTTGACCCCGGACAAGCAAAAGAACCTTACACTTTACTTCCATCAATTGTCTCTACGGTCCAGGCTGACTGCAAGGACAGTCCTTCAAGCCTTGGGGTTCATGGCATCTTGTATTCTGGTGCTTCCCAATGCCAAACTGCATATGAGGAAGCTACAATGGTATCTCAAAAATGTATGGACACAACACTGCCAAGATCTGGACACTGTCATTCAAATAATACCTTGCATTCAAAAGGAATTTTTGTGGTGGGCTCAGGAATGTCACCTAAACAAGGGACTCTCTGTGACCCGACCAGAGGCGAGTCAGATTTTAATGACAGATGCCTCGGACAAGGCTTGGGGAGCACACCTCAGTGGAAAATGGGTTCAAGACACGTGGCCTGCCAGACTTCAACATTTACATATCAACATGAAGGAGATGTTAGCAGTCCAATTTGCATTGATGGCTTTCAAGGATTTACTTCACCCAGGGCAAGTGTTGATTCTAACACAACACAACTGTCATGTGGTACATCAACAAGCAAGGGGGAACCCATTCGTACCCTCTTTGCAGGCAAGCAATGATTTTGTGGGAGACTGCTCTCAGTTTACGCCTCAATCTTCAGGCAAGGTTTCTACCAGGAGCACAGAACTCCTTAGCAGATGTTTTGAGCAGACAGATAGTGGATCCCCACGAGTGGAAATTGGATCCTCATGTATTTTGAAAATTGACAGTGATATGGGGAACTCCAGACATAGATCTGTTCGCTTCTCCACTAAATTTCCAGTTGCCAAAGTTTTGCACAAAAATGTTTCATCCCACAGCTTGGAAAGTGGATGCTCTATCATTCAGTTGGAGGAATCTTCACGTCTATGCCTTTCCGCCTCTGCCTCTCCTCTCCAAGGTACTCTTGAAGGTCAGACAAGACAAGCCCTCCATGATTCTGATAGCTCCAGATTGGCCTCGACAGCACTGGTACCCTCTGCTGAGGAGTTTAGTAAGGGAGCCTCCATGGCCTTTGCCTTCGATTCCACACCTTTTGTCTCAGGAGGGCAATCATTTCCTCAATGTCAGGATTCAGTCCCTGCATCTAACAGCCTGGCATATTCGGTTCTAGAACCTGGAGGGTCGCAGCTTCCACAACAAGTTTTGAATGTTATTTTAGAGGCCAGAAGGCCTAGTACAAGGAAAGTTTATGCTGATAAATGGAGGAGATTTTTAATTTGGAGCAAAACAAAGAGCTTTGATGTTTCCAGGCCTGATTTAAGTGTTTCTCTTCAATATCTTACAGAATTATTAGACAAGGGTTTGTCTTTCTCCTCTATAAAAGTTCATGCTGCAGCCATTTCTGCTCACTATGACTGTGACCCTCCATTATTCTCTCATTCTTTGTTTAAGCAATTTCTTAGAGGGGCAAAGAACATAAGACCCCACGTAGAGCTCCTACTCCTGCCTGGGATCTCAATTTTGTGTTGGAAAAACTTACTTTACCTCCTTTTGAACCTGCAGCTACTGCTGAGTTAAAGTTTTTGTCTTGGAAGACTGCTTTTTTGTTGGCCATTACATCTGCTAGAAGGGTTTCTGAATTACAGGCTCTTATGGCAGTTGAACCCTTCCTAATTTTTCATAAGGATAGGGTATCTCTGCGTACTAATCCTACTTTTATGCCTAAAGTGGTGTCAAATGTGGCCTTGAACCAATCAATTCATTTGCCCACTTTTTATGCAGATCCCCAAAATAAAGGGGAGAAAATTTTGCACACTTTGGATATTCACAGGCAGTTGCGTTATTATTTGAGCAGGACTAAAGGGTTCAGACAGTCTCAGCAGTTGTTTGTTTCTTTTGCTTTAGGTTCTCAGGGGAAACCTGTTTCAAAACAAACTATTTCTAATTGGATTGGCTTTTGTATTGCTTTTTGTTATTCTCATCATGGTAAGGAGATTCCGGCTGGAATCAGACCTCACTCCACTAGAGCTACTGCCACTTCTACAGCTTTTTTAAGGGGAGTAGCTACTAAAGATATTTTGGAAGCAGCTACTTGGAGTTCAGTGCATACTTTTTCTAAACATTACCACCTTCCTCTTTATTCCAAATCTAGGGCTGGATTTGCCACTGCAATCTTACAGGGCATTTTGGCAGCTCCTAATGCTGTATGATTTTGCCAGCCTCCCTTTACCTCTGCTTTGGGATTCTACCCATATGTAAGAACTGCAGCAATGTGAGATGAAGAACATAGTACAGTTTTGTACCTACCATAAATGTAGATGTTCGAAGATCCACATTGCTGCAGTCCAATTTACCCTCCCTCCTTCCCCTCTGTAGTTTGGAATGGTTGTATGGTTTGGGTGGTAGCTGTTATTTGTACATGCCTTTTGGGAAGTATTCTATTTTTGGCTGTGGCCTTTCTTTTTAGGGCCTTCTGACATCTGGGGCAAGAAAAGACTGAGGATATGACGTCGGTCATGCGCTTTTATACTCTGACGCTCTGATGTCAGATCTGAGCGCCCATGACCGACGTCAGCCTAATACTTTGGTATTCGGGCCGACCGAGGACAGCGGACTACCCATATGTAAGGACTGCAACAATGTGGATCTTCGAACATCTACATTTATGGTAGGTACAAAACTGTACTTTTTAATTGCTTTACAGTTTTGTCTGTTAGATACTTCCATGATCGTATTCAATTTTTCCCCTTCCTTTCCCTCACTACCCTGTGATCTTGTGGTAGAACTTTATCAGTTATTAATTTAGCTGCACAGTAACATATCCTGTTTACTTCTGTTATATTGTATGGATCTCTATGGACACTCCTAATTACTGTGTTCATTTGTTTTATCAAACTTCTGACTTTTGGGGTTTTATTGACCTTCTGCAGTCTTCTACTTTCATTGATCTTAATATGTCTACCTTTCACCATTAAATCAAGTAGCTCTTCTCTTAGCTCATTTTCTTCTAAACTGAGGGCACATTTTTTGTTTTCCATTTCCTGTGGGCGTTCTATAGAAAGTTCTATTGCATCTTCCTGTGGCACATTTTCTTCAGTTTCATCCTGTGCCATCTGTTGCTCTGACATATGGGAAGTCACTGGCCTACCATTTCTCAACATTGACTGTGTCAGAGTTTCCACAGTTGCCTGTTCCTTCCCTTACTGTCCAGCTTCAAGTGAATGTTTATGCTAGTTTCCTGTGTAAGGCTCCAAAATATCTTCATATGGCACCTAACCAATTGCTTCCTTTTCCACTGGTCCCCCCTTAATTTGGAGGTCCATTGCTCTATCCTGTTATGGTGCTTTCTGCATTAGATTTTCTACACTGAATCCTTCACTTCAGAGGTACTCCATAACCTCAATTTCTATTTCTTTAACTTCTCCATTACTAGTCTCCTTTCTGCTTTTCCTGTTTGTCATCTTATTTTTTGTATTGTAAGGTTTTCCATGTCTGGCTTCCTTTGCCTGTATTTCTCTTCAGATATCCTTTGTGCTGCTCTTTTTGTATTGATTAATTTTGCTTTCTACTTTGCATTGATATAACACCATATTAAATCTTTTTCTTTCCCATGTCCATATTTCTTCTTCAGATGCCTCCTGATCTTCCTATTTCTCCTTACTTTGGGGACTTGTTCCATCATGCTGTGATGTAACCTGTTAGACTTTTTACACCAAATCCTTCACTTCGCAGGCACTCCATAACTTCAACTTCTATTTTAACTTCTTTACTAATCTTCTTTTCTACATTCCCTCTTTGTGATATTATTTTTTATTGTGAAATTTTCCTTGTATGGATGCCTTTGCCTGTATTTCTCTTTGAATATCTTTGGGGTTGCCTTTTTATGTTGATTAATTTGGCTTTCTCCTTTGCATAAATACTGCACCATAGCAAATCTCTCTTTCTTTCCCATGTCCATATTTCTTTTTTATACTTTTCATAAATATCTAGGTTTTATTGCTTATATTTTTGCACTTCCTCAGATGCTTTTTCCAAACATATCAAAGTTTCTTGGTATGTATACTGTTTTTTACATATCTGTTGTTCTAATGACCACAAATTTTTATTTGAAGTTTCTGACAGTGTTTTTTGTGGAACTATTTTTCATTCCTTTAATTCTCTCTTAATCTTTTTGTACATCTTCTGTCTGGAAATTCTGAGCTTTTTGCATAATAGTAACAGTATATAATTTCTTTCTTATCCTCAGTAGTCGACTCTATCATCTGTATGGCTCTTCTTTGGCCTATCAATTATTGTGCTTTTTGTAGACTACTACTTCCTTCTACAACAGGGAGGCCATCCTGGTCCCATTGTAGGATGAGGAGTGTGTGATGAACCGGCACATTCATTTGGTGATTGTCTGAATTACTGTGGAGTTTCTTTTTGAGGAATATGTAATATATGGGAGTAAATGCTCTGTATGGGCTAGTAGATTGCCTTGGTCTATTGCTATTTTGAAGTATTTGGAAAGAAAGGAGGAGATTTTGTTGGCCCAGAATAGTCATGGGTTAATATGTTTCTTGGTATTTTCTATGTGTAGGTTGATGTTAAGGTCTGGGTTCAGCCATAGTCTTAACCATTTAAAGAAATAATTTTCTCATGCAGTGTTATTGTTATTAAAGTAATGGTGAAATAGGTTTTGTTTAGCTTGCACTTGACTCACTCCAAAGAGCATTGTTTTTGTTTTGAATAGTTGAGAAGTTTTTTTGTGTTTTCGAAGTGTTAAAGGTGACCATGAAAATCTCTTAACCTAAGCCTTCATCAATTTCAAAAGGTAAAGTGCAGTATCATTCATTGAACCCCCAATAATTTTGTTTGAAAAAGTAACTGAAGTAGTGGTTATGCAGTACATACATCATATCTAGATCTGGCTAAGGCCTATGATACTATTCCCTAGACAGACATTATTGACAGACTTTTAAATATGAACATAAACCCATATGTTATGCAATAAGTAGAAAACTGGTTATCCGACAAAACCCATGTAGTTTCAGTTGTAGATGTTCCTTCTGAAAGCAAACAGTTACCAGTGGTATACCACAGGGCCCAGTGTTGGTCCTTCTCTTATCTGGCTTTTATTTCTCAGACCTTCAGGCTAACATTCTTGGGCTATGTTATTAAAGTGTGGAGCTTATTATTTGATGTTCCACTGGGTCACATTTAGTACAATATAGGTTAGACCATGCAAACAATTGGTGCAAGGACAATGGTCTCAAATTAAACATGAAAAAGTACAGTATCATTCATTTTAGTAAACAAAACATTTTCACATACCATATGAATGATACAGTCACACTGTCATTAGGGATTTAACCGTTCTTCCTAGCAATTCCGAATGGTTTGACTATCATGTCTCCACAGTAATTCAGAAAGCCTTGTGTCGGACTCATCTAATTTTCAAAGCTATTTCCTCTAGAACAATAGACGTTTTAACTTTCTTTTACTTATAGCTCATCAGACTCATTACTGAATATAATGCACATTTTGGCAAATGTTTGTCTAAACATTGCACTTATTTTGAGAGACCTCAGAGATTCATAAAGATCAGGGGCCTTAAAATCTTCATTATCAGGACAGAATGGCATCCCTTTCTCTATACTCGGTCCCTTACGACTACTTCATGAACATATCCTTTCAAGCCAAGAAAAGCTATAACCCTCTTTGACCTTCTCATCCTTTGTAGAACAAATGGTACATCAAATACCCAGTTAAAGTAACTAAACTGTCCTCAACAGATATCCCTGTACATCCCTACCTCTGGAGCAATCTTGCAGTGCAGGTCAAGCAGAGTAGCACCTTGTTTTCCTTCAGGGTAAATCTAAATAAGTGGATGGGCAGCTTCAAAGTCTCTCCTGGTCCATCTTGTCTACCTACCTTGGGTTTGCAGGGAATTTCTGAATATGAGTTTTAAGGCTAGGCTTGAAATGGTGTACTACTTACCTATGAACTTATGACAAAGTCAGCCTGTGGTTCATTATGAAGGATTATTTATAATTTGTTAGATGTGAATGGAGCCACATCATGGTTGTAAAGAAGTATGGGAAGGTGGGTAGATGGAGAACAAAAGGAGAGTAAGGGTGGAACCTTGTGTTACTCCTTATTTGATTCTGGTTAGAGATGAGAAGGATGAGTTGTTACACAGCAGTTACAAAGACAGTTGTGGAACCAGGGTAGTGCACTTGATGGCTGATATCGGTGCACATGTACTAGAAAAATGGAAAGGGCTGTTATGATCTCATTTCAAAGCCAAACGTCAGGAAACTACTACATTATTCTGCACGTATTGTCACTTATTTATGTAGTTTTTAGTGGTACTTAAACATGTTTTGCCCATTTTATTTCATTTTTCCTGCTGCAAATTGAGTTTCAATAGATTATTGACTGATTTCATTAATTGCTCTGTTGCTTCCCTCTGCTAAATCTATGGTTTTACATCCATTTAACCATTCAAAAAATTTGTAGAAGTATTTATACAAGTTTCTATCATTTTATCTTGTTGATAGCTCAAATGTTGTGTTGCACAGTTGCCTGACTAAATGCATTAACTACTGCAATGTTTCTTTGTCCTTAATCAGATGTTTTCCCTCCATTCTTACTATGCATAACTTTGGTACTGGTAGAGCACAGTCTTGGTAAAGTTTGTGCGCAGGCTGAGAGATGGGGTTAATTTTGTTGTGAGAGAGGTTAAGCTGCACCTATTTCTAATAAGCTATCAGTATTGGCTAGAGTGATAAGCAGTTTCAAAGCTGATTTGTCATTGATTTGTTTACATTTTTGGCTAAGCTATAGTGCACTGAGCTGTGCTTCATGTAGCCCTGTGTGAACCTGCACTCAATGATCACAGGCCCTTCCAATGGAGTTTTACTTCTAGCAAGCCTAAGCAGAACTGGACCCACAGGCAGGCTGTACCAAAGGTGCTGCTTCTTTATTTAGGACCAAGTTAAGCCACTGGAAGTACTTTCTGACTTAATTAACTATTATTCTTCTTCTGACTTTGTTGGTATTTACTAATATATACATACACACACACATATATATATATATATATATATATATATATATATATATATTGTACTCATAAGAATTTATCAAAGAAAAGAAGTATCTAATATTTGTACCTATAAGAATCCATTACAAAAACATCCCACAAACCAAATCTTATACAAATAAGTCTTTCACACCCACGTTGCTATATTCTTGGTCTAAATGGAAGCTCAGGAAGCTTCTCCTTTCTCAGCTGGCAGGCTCATAGCACTTGGTATACGTTGGTAGTGCAGCAAATGCCTGATGCCTACAGACAAGTAACCAGTAATTACTCATTACTAACCACCTGTGAGAGATCCAAATATTTAACTGAGATGGAGGCATCACTCTCACAAAAAGACAGCCTGTGAGCACCGCAAACATCCACAGCACTCTACACAAATGTTTTATTATATGCTGAGGCTGTAAAACATCATTTTCTAAGTCTGCAAGGTCAAACAAAGTAGTTTTTAGTGGAAATTAAAAACATAAAACACATACTACTATATCCATAACTGACAGTCACCAAGAATAAACTAGCCCCAAACAAGTATGCTTTAACCCTCCACTAATAAGAATGTACTGGTGATTGGTGACTCCTATGTAAGATGCACAGACTCTGCACTCACAAAGCAGAACAAAAAAAGGGAGACAGTGAGTTGTCTTTCAGGTGCAATGATCTCCAACATCTCAAGGTCCCTGAAAATCCATCAAGATGAACTATGTAAGTGTAACTATGACATGGAGGTGGCCCACATGACTGTAAATGACCTGGCATGCAAAACCCTAAGGGATATGCTCAGAGAGAGACATTTCCAAGCTGTCCATGCGTATTAGAAGTGCAGGAAAAACCCTGGAATGGAGTGGAATCCTACCTTTGCCAAAAATGATGCTGAGGTACAAGGAAGAGATTATTGATTTCAACAATTGTCTCCGTGACTGATGTCATTCAAGGGGAATCCAGCATGTGTCAGCATGGGATGAAGTGCTGCACAGTCCTGCTAGTTAGGCCAAGGACAGCGTGCACCTCTCATTGCAAGACTTTCTCATACTTGTAAAGCCTTTGCTGCCTCCATAGTACCTTTTCTTTAGTCAGAGTACAGCTAATGGACCTAAAGATAAACAAATATGACAAAGAAAGCAAAAAACAATGTCATTATACTACTGCTATGTACTAGGAGTCTAAATAAATTGCCTGTATTTGGAACACAGGGGTATTGCTACTGAAATATGATTTAAAAATGCAGAAAGCATCCCCCACTATGCCAAGATTCTGCACCTACCACACCTTTATAACCAATGAGAGCTGTGGTGGAGTAATCATATTTGTTAAGAAAAAGCATTACCTCAAGACTCTGTTCCTGAGGTTTAGCACACAGCACAAACTGAACTTAGAGATTCAACTCACTCTAAGTAAAACCAACAATCAGATCATAGGATGTTATAGGACCCACTCAATAACCTCAGAAAACCATGTCCATTTCTTAAATAAATTGGATAAACTTCCAATACAGAATCATTCTTGGAAACATTAACTACTCATCAGTTAACTAGGGGACTGACACCTCAGATATATGTTATGCCAAAGAATTGCTGTATTTCATAAGCAATAATTCTGTGGATCAAATAGAGAGCCCACTAGAGGACAAATGTTCTTGACCCGGTTCTTACTACTGTAGTATCTATATACACAAGCCCACTTAAATCTCCTTCTGATATGCAGAAGCTACAATGTGAACTTACACATGTTAATAGATGTTCAGAAAATGGGCTTAAAACTAAATGCTAAAAAATGCAAGTGTGTTGCATTTGGCAAACAAACCCTCCACCCAGCTTAGTATAGAAAACAGACCACTATAGCACAATAATATACTGAACCTGCTGATATTGCCAACATCCTGGCAGATAGATTCAGTACAAATTTCACCCCCTCTCACCCCCAAAATGGCCCACAACAATACTGGAAAAGTGTAGTGTCCCAAAAATCACAGACGCACAGGTAAAAATAGCCCTTTCAAAAGCCAAAAACACAGCATCAGTGGGGCCAGATGGTGTCCCAGGCTGTGTCTTGCACAAACTACAGAACAAACTAACCCCCCACCTAAACAAGCTGTTCAGCCCATAGAATGGTGAATAGCAATGGTAATTCCACTCCACAAAGGAGGGGCCACAACTGACCCTGGTAACCATTGCCCCATAAGCCTGACTAGCCTGGTCTGCAAGGCTATGGAGCGCATCATCATGGAACTCATTAACAAGACATTGGGAACCTCCAAACACTTGACCTGACCCAGTTCGGCTTTGTGCAGATCATGCCTAATAAACCTAGCTGACTTCTTCGAGGTAGTCACCAAGGCCATAGATGAGGGAAAGGTTGTTCATGCAGCCTACCTTGACCTCGCCAAGGCTTTCGACACCATTCCCCACTCTGGTATTACAGAAAAACTCACCAGCCTGAACATAAACCCCTATGTCATGAGATGGGTTGCCAACTGGCTTACAGACAGAACTCACATGGTAAGAATAGCAGACTCCAGGTCTGACTCTAAACCAATCACAAGTGGTGTCCCACAAGGCTCGGTCCTGGGACCCCTACTGTTCTGCATATACTTCTCAGAAGTACAGGCAAACACAGGAGGAATATGGCTAACCAAGTTCACCGATGACTGCAAACTGGGAGCTGTAATTGACTCTCTGGCTGACACAGACATCCTCCAAAAAGGGCCTTACTGAGATGGACACCTAGTGTCAAAGTCATGGCCTCAAGCTAAATGCCAAAAAATGCATAGTCATCCCGTTTGGAAAAAACAAAACACCCACGAATTACCACATAGGTGGCAGCCCCCTTAATACAGAAGAGGTAATAAGAGAGCTGGGGATGCAGGTAGACAGTAATCTCTCCTTTGACAATCATATTGCCAAAGTAGTTAAGAAATCCTTCTATGTAGCCCATCTAATTACTAAAGGGGTCACATCTAGAAATAGAGGTTATAGTGCCTCTCTACTCGTCTCTCATCAGACCCATCATAGAGTACAATGCCCCATTTGGGATGTACCTCACAAGACACTTCCAACAGCTGGAGAGACCACAAAAGTACCTCACCAAGAGGATTACTGGCCTCAAACATATGTCCTATGCAGCCCGACTGAAAAAACGCCGGCTGTACTCAGTGGCATATCACTTACTCAGAGGTGATCTCTGACTGACTTACAAAGCCATGTCCAACTCAAAACTGATGGACATGCTCCACCTAAAGAAATCCACATCATTGTGAGCCATGCACTCTAGTGAGCTAAACCTCACCACAACAATAAATAGAACATGCTGGAGGGATAGATTCCTGTCACAGAAACTCCCCATGCTTTGGAACAAAATTCCAACTACATTAGGCAGAGCCCCTGACTAACACTCTTCAAGAGAAACCTTGACGAGTGAATGGCTAACAGAAAATACACCCCTGGGATCATTTCATTGGCTCTGCTTGTCAGAGGATCAGTTAATCAATGGGGCGGCGAAAGCCGACACACTCTGGCTAGGCTTATAAATGCCCTCGGGCAGATAGCCTAGTCCCTACCTGTGAACCACTACAAAATAAAGATGTTGTTAGAAAGAGGCCTTGGAACATGATAGATAACTCCCTCTCCTTTGATTATCATGTTGCAACAGCAGTTGGGAAATCTTTTTATTTGAGATAGCTGATTAAAAAGCGTATTTCCCCTAGATCAAAAGAAGTCCTTACTCCTCTATATTCTGTACCAGTCAGACCCATCATCAAATATGATGGTCCCGTTAGGAAGTATCTTACTAAACATATTAGTTGGAGAGCCACCTTAGGGGTGATCTTTGTCTTGCCTTCTGTGGAATCAGTGATCTGACAGTCGAGGATCAATGCCTCTTATTTCTTCACAAATCAAACAGTCCAGCAAACACTACAAACATAGATCTGAGCCTGTTTCATAAAATAAGTCCATCACAATTGACAGACAGATGTGTAACTCAATAACTACCCATTCTCCGGAGCTAGCTTACTCTCCAGATTAAGCAGTGTAACACGTTATCTTTCTTTAAAAAGAAATTAGACAATTGGATAGGTAGTAATAAATTCACTCCTAGTGTGACTGGCCTATCACTCCTGGAAATAGAAGGTAAGGTCCAGTATGGATACTGGCAACATATAAATAGTCAAATGGCCCATTCTTTAATTCTATTATTCTATGATATGAACTAATGCCTATTTCAAGTAGAGGGGTTCGTAGTAAGTTCTGATCTACTTGATCAAAAGCGTTGTCTACACCTAAGAGAATTTGGTCTGTGAGGGTCCAAATGGCTGTTATTGTGCCACAGCCTGAGGAGAATGCATGCTGTTTGGGTGAGAGGAGGTTGTACTTGGTGGTTAACTGTTCCTACTTTCCATACAGGTCGCATAGTGTTGTGTTTCAGGAGAGGTCATATACGTTTTGGAGTTGTGCAATGATGTGTTCTCCCCAATAACAGATTAACCAGGAATGAATGCCATCTGTGTTGATATGTTTGAAAAGTGCTAAAACATAATATATTTTGTAATACTTGTTTTATTCTGACATAGTGCAGATGGTTGCTAAATTCAAATGAAGACACCGTTCTTGCAGTATTGTGATTACATGAATGACTAGTTCTTCCTGTTATTCTGTTGACTTTAAGTAGATTGTTTTGTGGTATCGGACAGCTTGCTTAGAAGAGTTTTTAGTTAAGTAAAGTGTTTTGTTATTTAAGGGTTGGGGGTAGCTTTCCAGTTATCTATGGTTTGTCTCTCAGGTGGAGTTCAGAGGGCTACCAGTCATTCTTCTTTGGCTTATAATATCTAATTAGTAGTGTAAATAAAGTGTTTTGTTCATTTTTGAAGGAATTAGTAAAGACTTCTGCTGTAAAATTGGCTTTGGTAGTGTTTGGGATATTTGACCCTTCTATAACTGAAAGGATTGACTTCAATTTTATGATGTTGAAGTCGGCTTTATTTTTAATAGGAAGAACTGCTTATCTATTATCTGTGATCTGAAGTGACTGAACATGTGAAGACTTTGGCAAACGAAGCTAATAATGTCAGAGTATGTTCCTGATGGCACTGAAGATTGGGAGCTTGTAGTACAAAATAAAACCAAAAAGTACAAGTGGATAATGTGTGCATGCATGCAGCCATTCTGTTCACAATATCTCACCTCTCAACCTCTCCATGCAAGAAATATAGACAAAGCAAAAATAATGAGGGGACAAAAGGCCAAGAATAGGGACAAATTTTAAATATTGCTCTTAGAAGTTTGAAAGAATAGAATAAAAGGTAGAAGAAACAAGTTTTTCCTAAACTGAACCATATGAATAATAAAATGCAAACATCTGCCATTATTTAAAATCAATGATTTGCCAGAAAACCACAATTTTGTGATGACCAGACCAAAAATATGAGGCAAATATCTGGACATTCTACAAAAATCAAGACAGCTGAGAGGAATGCAATAGCTACAGCATTTGACCCCAGTACCAATAAGAATGCTGAAGAAATAAGAATCTAGAACAATATTATTAAAATACTGATTGCAGAAGGTGCAATAGCAATAAAAAGAACACTTCATTGTGAAGAATTAGCTCTTACGAGTGATCCAGCATCCCGGAACGTTTATGCTGGCACATAATGCCAGTCAAAAATACTGATGATGGTCATAGAATCTTCTGATGCTTTTGAAGTGCTTAGGAAAATTGAATCTATTTTGATTTAATTTAATTCTAATTTAATACCAAGAAAATTTAGAACAGCTACAGTCTTTTCCCTGAACAAGGTAAGACTTTCCTCAGTTTCAGGAATTACAGACCCATAAGTCTGACCAGATTCAAATGCATAGCCAGAGAAAGACTTCTTATGGATATGCAAATACGAAGCAGGAAATTTAAGTTCCCTCCACAGAGCCCAGTCACCACTGGAGTCTTCCAGGATTCTGTACTGGGATCTCTTCTATTTGTCATCTACTTGTCTGAAGTAAACGTTAATGCCAAAGGGCTCTGCCTGACAACATTGACAGTTGACTGCAAGCAGGGAGCAATCACTGAATTCCCAAATGATTTAGCCATCTTACAGAAAGGTTTGTCCCAAAAAAATAACTTCTGCCAAAGTTATTTTTTCTGGATTTGGGAACTTATGAGGACAGTGACCTACCTTTTGACCGACATGCATCCATTGTTGTAAGAAAGTCCTTCTGTATTGCACAGCTTATAAACAAAGGGATTGTGTCTAGGTCTAGGGATGTCATTGACCACCTTTACGTAGCCCTCATTTGGCCTGTCATTGAATATAATGTCCCCTTTGGCATATATCTGTCTACATGTATGCAACAACTGGAACACCCATAGGGATACCTTACTAAAGTATGCAAGGTGAAAACAATATGTCTTACATGAACTGACTCAAAGCCCTGTTACTTTACTCAGTATCCTAGAGACAGCTAAGAGGTGAACTGTGTCAGGCATACAAGGCATCCAGTACTGATGGATTTACTGCACATCAGCAAGGCAAATGACATCAAAAAGGCTTTGTTTAGAGATTTAAACTTCTAAACTGCAACATCATCGGAATGGTTTGGAGGGACAGGTTAGTCTCACAGAGGATATAGCTGCTCTGGAACAGATCAGTTCATGTAAAACAAAGCTCACTCTGACCATAGACAGGCATATCTTTGATCTATGTATGCATTATAGAAAATGTACCCTAAGACTGCCCCTCTACTACTAGTAAAAAGGAGCAGCTTTTAAATGCTTCATCTATGCATGGGCCCCTCAAATTATCTGTGGTATGATCCCAGTTATTTTCATTAGGGATACTATATAATTATCAACCATGGGATGGGTAAGGCCAATCTAACTCCAAATAGGATAGGTTAATTTAAAAAGGGAAACTGGCTAGACTTAGTGTCCTGCAAGGGCAGCTGGCTTAGTACTTATCCATAAAGCTATAAACCTGACTCTGCTCTCAGCAATGGCTTATGAGGCTTGGTCTGAGGGCCAGCTTTCTACTTGATGTGATAAGAAGAGCTATAGACTTCAGGCTCAATGAGGTAATATTTCTCAGTTTCTGTACTACAAATGTTGACACTCTAGGTGGGCCAAGTGACAGACTCACCAGGACCGAGTATCTTTCATTGTGCCTGTGTATCTCTTGAGTATGTTTCTGTATATAGTTCTTGAACTGAGTAGCAAAGGCATTCTGGTCATGCCTGATAGTACTTTTCTGTTCTCCTCCTCAAAACACAAACATAAACATGCACACGCTCACCCACACATATAATTCAACACATGATCAGACAGTAGCTGAAAATTCCCTTTACCATTTAAGATTCATAATCTTCTCTATAAATTTTCATCATGTAGAGACAGATACAATCTGTATAATGATAGTAGAAGTTCAGGTTCTAATTCTAAAGTAACAGTGCATAAGAGATGATAGTTGACCTATTGATGATAAAACTATACAAATTAGTCTAATACTGAATTTCAAGAGGCTAGAATGGCAGACAGACTTTCTGTTAGGCAATGAAATCATATTTGTATTTCTAATGATCTCCAAAGTAAAATCAGTGATTGAATTTAGTGACACTGAATCTGTAGTTGATATGATCTTTAATATAAACTCTGAGAGATTAATTTGTTTAAGTTGTTTCATGAGTGTTTCAAACCCAGATGCCATCAAAATGTCTTTGTCTTTATCATTACAGAACACCTGCTGGACGAGGAAGAGCTTGGCTTCGTCTTGCTCTGATGCAGAAAAAGCTGTCAGACTACATGAAGGCCTTGATTAACAGAAAGGATTTACTCAGGTCAGCAGCAGCAGTCCTGAGCTGCTATATCAGAGCACCTTTATTATACAGTGTTTTAAGATAAATCAGTATGGAATACAGTGATTTTGTGAAATTCTACATATGATACTCTGTAGTAATGTGATTGTTCTGTTTGAAAAGTGGCATACTTTCTCAATGTTCTCAGTTTTGAAACTTTGCATTGAGTGATACTTAGACCATACTTACGCTGAGTAGCCAGAGTTGTTACAGCTCTTCTTAGATGACTGTGGGGTAAGTACTCCTGAGAATAGGTATACTCTTAATGTACTTTACTAAGGTAATGCTGTCCTCAAACAGGTGTAACTACAGGGTAAGTAACAAGTCTGTGCATTTCATAGGAAAAACCCTTTCTCTTCCTCATTATAAACATTGCAACCAAATTGCATAATGTTCAGCAGTTAACAAAATAAACTACTCATCAGTGCATAGATATCAGTGTGTATAATGAGATGGTGCACTGACCTTGCAATCCTAAAGTAGCTGGTCAGCAGTTAGATGCCCATAGACATAATACCTAGCATGCAACATTGAAGTTTGGTAAGTTCTAATAAATCAGAGAGAAGAAATAAATCTGCTGCCTGTTGCAATCATTAAACTCCAATGGGACACAGCTCACTGCCACAATGGCAACAATTTTTAGACAGACCATTCAGTTACTTTACTGCAATATTTCCCTAGCTACCATCTCTGCAGATTGTGTGTGCGCCATCTCATCCTTTGACCCACATAAGAACCTATCTGGATTATGGAATGCTTACAGATTTATAAGAAACACCCTAAACTGATCAACTACATAATGGAGGCTATGAAACAGTAGCAAACTATACAACTGAGGCATGATAAAAGGCAAATTACACAATGACCCCCTATAAATATTCCAAAACGTGCACCAGTGTGCACGTTGCAAATCAGAATTATAGTAATGGAAAAAGGTCCGGTCACCCGGACTTTTTTCATTAGTATAACTCTTTTTTTTTTTTTTTTTTTTTACAGCAACGGAGAACGCAAGATCTCCGTTGCTTTTTACAACCTGTCTCACTATGTTAAATGAGTTTAACATAACAACACAGCTTTAAAAAAAAAGCAACTGAGCATCTCCGTTGCTTTTTTTAAAGCTGTCTCGCTTAGTTAAACCCATTTAACATAGCGAGACACTTTAAAAAGCAATGGAGATCTTGCTTTCTCCGTTGCTTTTTTCAAAACTGTCTCGCTATGTTAAATGGGTTTAACATAGCGAGACAGCTTTAAAAAAAACAACAGAGATTCTCCATTGCTTTTTTTAAAGCTGTCTCGCTATGATAAACTCGTTTAACATAGAGAGACAGGTTGTAAAAAACAATGGAGATCTTGCTTTCTCCATTGCTTTTGCCCACAGCTCTGATGGACTGTGTAAGTATATGCATGCGCAGTACATTAGAACTGCCGCAGAATACCAGACAGCTGTGGAAGGGCAGCAAGGAGGCATTATACAATGCCATTATTTAAGAAAAGTAATTATTTTTTTTCTTAAATAATGTCATTGTATAATAGCAATAACCCACTTCTGGGTGTGGGTAATGCTGGATTTTACCCACAGTTGTCTTTGTTTGGCCACTTGGGCTTCACCCTTGTGACCAAACCACACCAACCGTGGGTAAATCCAGCATTACCCACAGCCTGGCATGGGTTATTGCTATATTATACGATGACTGCTCATTGATCTTGAAAAAATGAGCATGCTAATTAGGACAGTCAGACCAGTGTGCCTGTTGTAATTCGAGCTTTTACCAACGTTTTAAACATTGAAAAAAGAATTGAGATTCTCTTTTCTCCATTGCTTCTCTTGCTGATGTATTGTAGAAGCATGGGAGTGCAAGTCCCATGAGCATGCACAGTAATACATGAGTAAACAGGGAAGAACCCAGAGGAACACTTTAGCTCTATCCTACAAAGGCATTACTTAAGAAAGGTAAGCAATTTCTTAAATAATGTCATTGTATAAAAGCTATAATCCACTCCTGTTTGTGAATATATCAAGATTTACTTAAAGTTGGCTTTGTTTAATCTTTTGGTTTCACCCTTGTGCTCAAACCACACCAACCATGGCTAAATCCTAATATACCCACACACAGTCGTGGATTATTACTTAATTATTATTTCAGAGATAAAAATACAAACTGGGTTATTTCTGGGTGATCTTTTGTCAACTGTGGTGTTTTGTCTTGCTCATTAACTCATTAAGCTGTTTACATAATAGACAAGGATATGGCTAAAGCTTAACTTCCAAAAGCTAGCCTTGTTCAATTTTGTGGATAATTTGAAATGGTATAACTCATAAGACAAGCACCCAAAAGCACATCTATAAACAGTTAAAACTTCCTTATTTGATATAAGAATGACATTTAGTTTTGATATGTGCAAAAGAAAAGTTATTATAAGGAAAGCTGCAGCACCAAGAAAATAGATATTTATTGCTGTTGTTAACTAGGACTGCCCGGCTGGGTAGAAACCACCTTTTCAGCAGTGGAGAAAAGGTTCACAAGATACACAAAGAAAGTAACATGCATAGTATAATGAATTGTTTGAGCAAAAAACAAAAACATTGGCAAGATGTATATAAATAGTCGGCATGCAAACATCTTATAAGCCGCGGTGGTGCAGCAGTAGCGTTGTTGCCTCACAGCAAGAGGTTCTCCCATTCAGTTCTCAGCTTGCACGCCTTCTATGTGGAGTCTACATGTCCTCCCTGCGGTCGAGTGGTGTTTGAAAGACATGCGTAGAATGGGCATGCCTTCGCTAAAGGTTGGACGTCGAGCTGGTACCTCGGCACCCATAAAAAAATCTACTGCCAATCATTAGCAGACCGGAGTACCGCTGTGGTGACCCCTGACTGGGAAAAGCCGAAAGAAGAACATGCAAACATCTTATAATTGTGATATAGGTAATACAGTGATATGAAAAATCATTCAAAAGTAGATCAGAATGAGTGTTGAAACTAACACAGTTTAGATCCATAATTATTTATAATAGTAGGACAGTGGTAAAGTTTACTTTTATAACAATGTAAACTTATTAAAAACATGGGACACGGTATGTGGCCAACTATCAACCTGGGACAGAAATATGATATAAGGAAATTTGAAATGGAGGGTGTAAAAATATTTGCAAATAGGTGAAGTGTTGGTAGTGAAACATGAACACATGAGAATAAAGCCTAGTAAGGATTATTTCAAAAGACTAAAGCTAATATCAAAAATTACCTTGACTTCTAGAAATGAAATTCAAACTGTAAATCAATTTGCTTTTCCTGTTCCAACATAGAGCTTTGGCATGATTGACTGGGCCCAGAAAGTATCAGTTGATCAAGAAGACAAAAAATGCTTAATGCTTGTCAAATGATTTGTTAAAAACAGTGCATTCCAAGGTCATGTATCCCTCGGACTGAAGGAATATGGGCCTCCATGAAATTGATGTTATATGTATGTGTATGGGTCTGCAGTTATAGGACTGCATTCATAACTGTTAACATCATCAGATCCAAACAGAAAGTTCTAAACCACAAAAAAGATTTTAAAATGACAGCTCTGCTCAGATTAGCAGAAGCATTTCAGAAAGAATGCAGGGTGTAAATAACATGGCCTCTGCAGATCATCTGAAAGCCACATCTCTAAGTTTCCTACAGACTGTTGAGAGGTGATCTATGCCTGGCATACAAGGCATCCTGGGATCCTACTCTACTTGACTTTTTGCACATTCAAAAAACCCGTAGCATCAGAACTATTCAAGCTATGGACTTGAATTTTGTTTGTGGCATAATGTTGGAGGGACATTCTCAGAGAATTCCCCTCATCTGAAACAGGCTTCCCATCCATGTGAAGCAGAGTTCTTCCCTAACCATATTCAAACATAACCTGGACCAGTGGATGGGAAATTGGAAATTCACCCTGGGTCTAACATCTGTTTCACAAATGGACAGAGGTAGTCTAAAATCATACCCTGGCTTACATATACCCCTTAAAATAACCACTACGGCTTGAAAAATGTGTGGGATGCATTTGGGATGAATGGCTAGGCTTATAAAGGCTCCAGTGGCCATTAGCCTAGTATACACCTATGGATATGGGAATGAAAATCGAAAAAACGTGGTAAATATTTGGGATGAATGGCTAGGCTTATCTAGGCTTTAGTGGTCATTCGCTTATATACACCTATGGATATGGGAATGAAAATCGAAAAAAACGTGGTAAATATTTGGGATGAATGGCTAGACTTATCTAGGCTGTAGTGGTCGTTCGCTTATATACACCTATGGATATGGGAATGAAAATCAAAAAAACGTGGTAAATATTTGGGATGAATGGCTAGGCTTATCTAGGCTGTAGTGGTCGTTCGCTTATATACACCTATGGATATGGGAATAAAAATTGAAAAAATGTGGTAAATATTTGGGATGAATGGATAGGCTTATCTAGGCTGTAGTGGTCATTCGCTTATATACACCTGTGGATATGGGAATGAAAATCGAAAAAACGTGGTAAATATTTGGGATGAATGGCTAGGCTTATCTAGGCTGTAGTGGTCGTTCGTTTATATAGACCTATGGATATGGGAATGAAAATCGAAAAAACGTGGTAAATATTTGGGATGAATGGCTAGGCTTATCTAGGCTGTAGTGGTCATTCGCTTATATACACCTATGGATATGGGAATGAAAATCAAAAAAAATGGTAAATATTTGGGATGAATGGCTAGGCTTATCTAGGCTGTAGTAGTCGTTCGCTTATATACACCTATGGATATGGGAATGAAAATCGAAAAAACGTGGTAAATATTTGGGATGAATGGCTAGGCTTATCTAGGCTGTAGTGGTCGTTCGCTTATATACACCTATGGATATGGGAATGAAAATCGAAAAAACGTGGTAAATATTTGGGATGAATGGCTAGGCTTATCTAGGCTGTAGTGGTCGTTCGCTTATATACACCTATGGATATGGGAATGAAAATCAAAGCAAAAGTAGATGAGAATCAGCCAGTAATGGAACTTTCCAAAAAACAAAAGAAAGAATATCAAGAACAGGACTAGAATAAAAGGAAAGAAAACAAGTGTAGTGCAAGTTCAGAGAACTGTTGGAACACCCACATGTTGATCAAGATTTAATGCATGAATGGTTCTAAATAGGTAAATTTAAACCAAGAGATGGAAGGGTAATAATGGTAGTTCAAGACAGCAGACTACATACATGTTTGTTTATAAAGTCTATAGAAATAGTTGGAGATACAGACAAATGCAGATTATTTAATCCAGAACTGGATATAGCTGCACATCTTGTTCATGGTTACAAGATAGCTATGGCTGTGGGTCTGTATACTGAAGGGCAACTTGCTCAAAGGAGCATGTACACATAAAACAAAAAAGAAAAGTGTCAAAACACTGAGTAGTCCACAAACTGGTAGGAAGGAGAACAAAAGAACTGTTTATTCACAGATTAAGCGCTTTCACCCTATATCCATAGGGCATTATCAGAGTGAATTAACACAACAAAAACTCTACATTTATACAACTCTAAAATACAACATGCCCACTACTAATTATAAAATGCTGTGCCAATTAATTCTTAAAAAATAAGTTAAAAACAATCGAACACACTAATAAATGTACTATAATAACTGCGTGACTAAATAAAAATATATATAACCATGCACAAATTAATATAAATATACATAAATATGTGCAAATCCTGTTATAAATAAATAACTTAAGTTAAAAACTTGACTAACAGAAGTGTACCAAAGAAACATATATGTATTTCAAGCCTGCATATGTGACATTACAAAAAAAAGGGGGGGGGTGTTATTGTAAAAGAGACATTAAACCTGCAATGCTCTTAACTTCAATACATAACTTAATGATATATTAACATTAATACCTGGAGATATAGTGGCATTTGTCCTCAATTGCCATTCTAACTCCAAATTCTCTAGCTATAGGTTAACATCACCCTCTCTAAAATGGACATAGGGTGAAAGTGCTTAATCTGTGAATAAACAGTTCTCCTGTATACTGAAGGGAACAGCATGTGGCAAGACTGTTGCATTGAAAACACTACAACGTACGAGTAACTAAGGAACACTGGAAGCATGAACCACAAAGCAATAATGAAAGTTAAGAAGATGTGATCACATTGGATCATCCAATAGCAGCAAAGGAAAGTAGAAGCAAGAAAAACAGATGTAGTCAAAGGGAGAAAAGTATCAGTAATCATTGAAATAGCAACATCCAGGGATTATAGAGTCCTACATACTGAGAGACACTAAGTTCATAAAATACCAATAGCAGAAACTCATACTGTACATGTAATTCTATATGATCCGCAGAAGGAGAGAATTCTGGATAAATTGCAGGTGCTGAGAAGATCACTCTTAGCTAACAATACTGAAGCAATACTAATTTCCTAAACCTTTATTGTACCCTGACTCTAGAATAAGCACCATTCCTGTCATGGTATTAGAAGCATTTAACATGCACAGAAATTCAAAAAAAAAGAGGAAACTTACTGAACACTTATGTACTAATCAGAAAAATATTTCTCCCAAACTTATTTGAAGATCAGATAGTCTGCAGCCTTGGAGAATCACAGCTTGACTGGCTTTGTAATTTCCCCATGTAGACTGTATTCAGCAGTGTGTATCATTTCTAACCATCAGTCAAATATTGGAAGTGTTACCTTACTGCAGACTGTGCATCCACTAATCTGTATTCTACATCTGTCTCCATTCACAAGTGTGACATCTTTGGTCCTCTACAGGACTTACAATGGCAAGGCCTTACATAGCTCATCATGTGAGCTAGTTATTTTGGGGCCGTTCAAAGGTTACCTACCTAAGAGCAATTCCATGTAACACAGGACTCTAGCCCTAAAGTTTCAGGTTACAGTCTCTTGTGACCTGGTCTTAATGACAAAAATTACAAGAACACATTGTACAAATTCAGCCTCTGGATTATAACTCTCTTTTTCATAATTTTTGATTGAATAAAGTTGAAAACAAAGTACAAAGGCTGTAATATTTTTAAGTCATTCTCATATCATTCTGTTACACAAATTCCTTCCTCATCATGAACACCTCTCTTAAATCTAGGACTCACTTTTTTAAAATATGTAAAAGAATGTGTGCGTTAATAAAAGAGCACATCTGATTCCAAACTGCAATGAGTTTCCTGGTTTAGGTTGTATGGAAATAGCATGGTAGAAAGAATTTAGGCTCTGCCATGTCTTAAGTGTGTGCTCTACTCCCTGTAGCATCATGGGTGGGCATATGTCTAGAACAACAGGACACCTGCGTATGATGTAAACAGTTGTGGGTCTACTACATTTTATGTGATGTTTCTTCTGTGATTCTTACTTACATTTAAAGTGAGGTGGGAGTGCAAAGAAGACACAATGGATCACTTTAAGATGTGCATACCATCTAGGACATCCCATTAAATTTAGCTTCCAGCTCCAGAAATATCTGTACTTTTGAATAATGGCATCCCTTTGACACTGTGCTATAAACAGGGTGATGTGACATGCAAAAAGTGACAGGTTGCAATGTTTACTTGACCAAAATCGATAAAGTGATCCTGGAGAAAGTCTTAAATAGTACACATCAAAAATAACTATATTTTTTGTGCAGTATGGTATATAATCATTTAGTAGAAGGCCAGAAAGATATTAGGTAAAGGATTACACAATTGCTTTAGAAAACATTTTAATGTATTTCATCATGATTTACATATGTGCAGTACATAACACTATTGTGTTATTGTAAACATTACTTTTGTTTTAATGCTACAGTGAATTTTATGAGCCTTATGCACTAATGATGGAAGAAGAGGGTGCTGTGATAGCTGGACTGCTGCTAGGACTCAATGTGATTGATGCAAACCTTTGCATGAAGGGAGAGGATCTGGATTCTCAGGTAATTATTATGTGTCATGTCCATTATCCTGTCTGTCTTGTGTGTGTGTGTGTGTGTGTGTGTGTGTGTGTGTGTGTGTGTGTGTGTGTGTGTGTGTGTGTCTGCCTGTCTGTGTGCTGGAATATCAGGTACTAATTATGTAACATGTGCATTGTCATGTGTGTGCGTCTGTCTGTGTGCCACATTATCAGGTACTAATTATGTAATATGTGCATTATTATGCGTGTGTGTATCTGTCTTTGTGCTGGAATATCAGGGAACTAATTATGTAGCATGTTCATTACCCCATGTTTAGCTGGTTATCTAGATTTTCAGGTACTAAGCCTGTGCGTTATGTATGTGTGTGCATGTGTGTGTTTGTGTGTGTCTTAGTCTCTATGGAATGGACTCTCAGGTGCTAATAATGTATCATGTGTATTTTCCTGTGTTTTGCTGCGGATCTGGATTCTCAGGTACTAATCATGTAGTATGTGCATTACTGTGTGTGTGTGTGTGTGTGTGTGTGTGTGTGAGAATGGTGCTGGATTCTTCAGTACTAATCATGCAGCATATGCAATATTCTATTTGTTTGCTGGGAATCTGGATTCTCAGTTACTGATTATGTAGTGTGTGCATTATTTTGTGTGTGTGTATTTGTGTGAGCATGTATATATATATATATATATATATATATATATAGATATATATATATATATATAGATATATATAGATATATATATATATATATAGATATATATAGATATATATATATATATATATATATATATATATATATATATATATATATATATATAGATATATATATAGATATATATATAGATATATATATATATATATATATATAGATATAGATAGATATAGATAGATATAGATAGATAGATGTATAGATATATAGATATATAGATATATATATATACATACATATATAGATATATATATATATATATAGACATATATATATATATATATATATATATATATATATATATATATATATAGACATATATATATATATATATATATATATATATATATATATATATACATATATATATATATATATACATGTGTGTATATATGGGTCAACTTGGGAAGGACATTCCCCTATAGTATCTTAATCTGCTCTGTTTCCTCCCTCTCCAAAAAAAAAATTTGCACCTCATCTGCTTTACTGTATTTGTGTTTCTTCCTACTTTATTACCTTATTTTGCTTTTGCCTCTTCTTAAAAGTACTTAATTGAATTTATTCTGCTGCCTTTATTACTGCTCGTTAGTAGCCTGATTAAATTGCAACTGTTATTCTAAGGCCCTTGGTTTAAACACTTGGGCTTCAAACCAGTTGTTTTGCATTAAGAAGGTTTGTGGTCTGCACTGTTGTGGCAGGACATGTAGCGTGCATCTTTCTAAGTTGGGAACTGCTGATTGAAAGCTCAGTGTCTGTTATTCTAAAAGTGTATTAGTTCTAGGTTAAGCACTTGGGCTTCAGGCCAGTTATTTTACATTAAGATTTGTGGTCTGCACTCCTGTAGGAGGAGAGGCTAGATTCTGCCCTTCTGAGCTGGGAATTTCTGGTTAAAGGCTTATTGTGCATGCTTACTTGAACTGTTCCTTTCTGAAATTGGTGCACTTTCTTTGCTGTAGCATAGACTAGATTCAGGCCGGCTGGATCTAGCTTTGTTTGTATAACTTGTGCACTGATCCAGGCTGTCTTTTTTGGAGAAGGTTTCTCTGTACCCTAGTGGCAGGACTGTGCAGTTAGAACTTGTCTGATTGAAGACTGCTGGAACAGGGCTCAGTTTTGAGCTTTTTAATTGGTTAGTTGGGTAAAGTGTTATTTTGATTGTATCTGCCCTATTTTCTGAAAAAAAAATATACTTGTTTCCCGCCTTTCTGAACTAGTATAGTTCAGTTTTCAGGTTATTGCTGAATCCAGGGCTGTTACAAGTTTGTGTTGACCACACCTTACTTTGATAGAAGGAAGTTTCTCTGTTCACCTGTGAGAGAGGGGAGCTTTGAGCAGCCTATCTGTCTCTGGTGGAGTGGTTTCAGCCCAGAAGTTAGTAGTTTATTGGCTATTTTGGGCTAATTTCTATCTCTTTCACGTCCCTGCTATAAAAAATGCATTTGCGCAGTTTTTGCAGTTGTATTCCACTCACCAAGTAGCTTCCAGGTTTTCTGCAGAGTCTACAGCAGCAGAAAGACAAAAGAGTGACTTTGGAGTGATTAAGTATACATTTTCTGCTTTTCTTGCTGTCTTAACTAATTCTGCCTAAAACGCCAGTTTTTGTAGCGGATCTGTAATTTAAAAAGTTTGTTATTGCTACATATTGTACTTATTTGCTGCCTGCACTTGAATTAAGTCATTTTTGTGTTTAAATAATCTGTTTAACTGTTGTACGCTACACAATAAAGTGCAATAGCCTTTTCTGTGCATTTAAAGTGCTATTTTGATTGTATCTGCCCTATTTTCTGAAAAAAAATATATACTTGTTTCCCGCCTTTCTGAACTAGTATAGTCCAGTTTTCAGGTTATTGCTGAATCCAGGGCTGAGTTACAGGTTTGTGTTGACCATACCTTACTTGGATAGAAGAATGTTTCTCTGTTCACCTGTGAGAGAGGGGAGCTTTGAGCAGCCTATCTGTCCCTGGAGGAGTGGTTTCATCCCAGAAGTTAGTAGTTTATTGGCCATTTTGGGTTCATTTTGATTGTGTCTGCTCTATTTTCTGGAACAAAAATACTTTTTCAGGCCTTTCTGAATTAGTATAGGCCAGTTTTCAGGTTATTGCTGAATCCAGGGCTGTGTTACAAGTTTTTGTGTTGCCCATACCTTACTTGGATAAAAGGAAGTTTCTCTGTTCACCTGAGAGAGAGGGGAGCTTTGAGCAGCCTATCTGTCCCTGGAGGAGTGGTTTCAGCCCAGAAGTTAGTAGTTTATCGGCCATTTTGGGCTAATTCCTTTCTCTTTCACTTCCATGCTATAAAAACCGCATTTGTGCAGTTTTGTGCACCGGGCAGTGCCATTTAGCTAGAGTTAAATTATTCTCGGCTCCACGAAGTCTACTCTTCCAATTTTTCCCTTGGAACTAGAACCTTGAACGTTAGCAGATAAACCATTCATTTCACAGTCAAGCACTTGCTTAAAACTCATAGCAAGCACTAATTAACCCTAGCACTAGACCCCCCCCATACTGTCCAGAAGGACAAGGCTCTCTATTTGTCCCCACCAGCCAATCAGAAAAACAACTTACTCTACCTATTCAGGCATGTCCAAAGGGCAGTTTTCGGTGTACTCTCCAGTCCAACTGGTGAATCTGGGCATTTTGAGGCAATGTTACAACTGCCTCATGTACACAGACAGCCCTCTCCTCCTACCACCAAACACTAATATATGCGAGAGATGCAATTAAACAGCCAAACTGGAGGCAAAGCTCTCTCAACCCAAGACTGGAACTGACAGTCAAGAGGAAAAGGGTAATACTTGCAACAGACCACCAGTCTCACATAGACCTAATAAACCAACACCAGCAAATAACACACATTGAATACATGAAAACATAGTTGGAGGCTCTAAATAAAAATCTGCAAAAGCAAAGAGACCTCCAAAGCAGACATCCAAGCAACCTCCACACCCCATCACCAACCATGAAACACATACTTCACACGTAGTCAGTGTGCCACACAATCACAGCCCTTAACGCAAAATAACATACCCAGCACACTAGTAATAGGCAACTCTCTAGTCAGGCACACTGATGTCCTACTAACTAGGCTGGATAAGGAGAAGGTTACAGTTAGCTGCCTGTCGGGTGCCAGGATCCGCCACATAACACAAGCACTCAGGTCACTCCAGAACAAGTACAAATACAACTCTGTCATTGTCCATGTTGGTGTGAATGACCTCAGACGTACTTCCCTGGACTACATGAAAAGAAGCATGGAAAAGCTCTCTGATCATATAGCCCAGGCCGGTGTGACCCTGAATCTGACTAGCATCCTGCCCTCACCAAGAATGATGCCACAGTATAAAGAAAAAAATATCAATTTCAACAATTGGCTATGTTTCTGGTGTCATTCAAAGGGGATCCAGTATCTGTCCACCTGGGATGACATGCTCGACATGCCACATTGCTTCACAAGAGATGGCTTGCACCTGTCATCCTTAGGCTTTCGAATACTAGCCAAGGCTCTTGCCACCCCCATAGTGCCTTTTTTAGGCAAGGCTCAAAAGACAAACCCACCAACATAAATAGCACAAGTAACCAAAAACTGAGGGTAATGCTACTCAAAGCCAGAAGTCTAAACCTCAAAATGCACGCACTCAAGGCACTCCTCAGTATGGAGAACATCGACATCTGTGCAGTAACAGAAACCTGGTTTAAGGCTCCTGAGAGCACCCCAGCACTACTAGGTTTTAACTCATACCATATCTTTCGGCCATAGAACCCGGACCGAAACACAAAAGGCGGGGGTGTATCCATATTCATCAAGGATACCCACACCTCCAGGTTAGTGGTGCAGCACAATGCATCAGAGATCATCCATGTGCAACTAATAATGGGCAAAACTGCAATCTAAATTGTAGCTTGCTACAGATCACCCACCATGGCCCAGGACCCTCATTCCACATTTCTGGAGACACTGGGAAATATGAAGGTCCTACCAAACACCCTAATACTGGGTGATTTCAATTACCCAAACATAAACTGAGAAAACTACTCAAGTACTAACTCCCTTCCCAACGCTTCCTAGAATTTATAAACGTGAACGCCCTGGATCAACTGGTCAACACCCCCACCAGAGGAAACAACATATTGGACCTGGTCATCACCCTCATGGGTGACCGGTGTTCCAAACCAGAGGTCAACCCCTCACTGGTTAGATCAGACCATAGACTAATCACTCTGGATATCCACATTCCGCCCCCACCCCCAATCAAGGAAACCACCATGAAAAACTTTTCAAAAGCAAACTTCACGTTACTTAAGACCAAGTTGGAAAGGTTCACAGCCCCCATGCTAAAGGACAATGCTGTCCAAGCTGCTGAAACCTTTACAAAAGCACTCTATGAGCATCTGCAGGAATGCATGGCTTGTGCTATCCCAATTAGAACCAAGACTCACTCCTCCAAGAAAAGGAAACCAGTCTGGTGGACCCCTGCCATAAACAAGCTATACAATAGAGGATGAAACTAGTACAGAAAAGAGTAAAATCCCAAGAAGGAAAGACATCCCTGATCAGTATCAGCAAGAAACTACAATCCCATATTAAGTCATCCAAGGCTAGTTTCGAAAGAAAAATTGCCAATGACTCCAAAGATAACCACAAAGCATTCTTTAGCTATGTTAAGGACTAAGTGGAAACTCTCAGATCTGCTCTAAGTTAGTGCAGAATGGCACAAAATACACTGAACTGACTGATATTGCCAACATTCTGGCAGACAAGTTTAGTGTAAACTTCACCCCCCTCTCACCCCCTAAAGGGCCCCTAACCATACCAGAAGAATGTAGGGCCCCGTCAGTCACCGACACACAGGTTAAAACAGCCATATCCAAAGCCAAAAACACAGCTTCAATGGAACCAGATGGTGTCCCAGGCTGTCTCTTACAAGAGCTCCAAAATGACCTAACCCCTCACCTAAACACACTGTTCAAACTCAGCCTCTACAGGCTATGTACCCACAGAGTGGTGCAAAGCAACAGTTATCCCGCTCCACAAAGGTGGAGCCACAATGGACCCCGGGAACTATCGCCCTATAAGCCTGACTAGCCTGGTCTGCAAGGCTATGGAACGCATCATTATGGAACTCTTTAACAGAGACATTAGGAACCTCCAAACCTTGGACACTACCCAGTTTGGCTTTAAGGGCAGATATGCCTCTTAAACCTGATGGACTTCTTTGAGACGGTTACCAAGGCATTAGACGAGGGAAAGGAGGGCCACATAGCCTACCTAGACCTTCCAAAGGCTTTCAACACCATTCCCCATTCTAGTATTATAGACAACCTCACCAGCTTGAACATAAACCCCTACATCACAAGAATGGTTGCCAACTGGTTCATGGATAGAACCCACATGGTGAGAGTTGCTGGCTCTACATCTGACTCTAAACCGGTTACAAGTGGTGCCCCCTAGGGATCAGTCCTAGGATGATTCCTGTTCGGTATATACTTCTCAGTGGTACAGGCAAGCATAGGAGGACTATGGCTGACCAAGTTCGCAGACGACTGCAAACTAGGGGCCATAATTGATTCTCCGGCTGATACAGACACCCTCCAGATAGGTCTCACTGAGACGGATACCTGGTGTCACAATCATGGCCTCAAGCTAAATGCCGAAAAGTGCATAGTCATCCCCTTTGTAAAAAACAAAGTACCCGTGAACTGCCACATAGGTGATAGTCCTCTAAATACAGAAAATTTAATAAGGGATATGGGGACCCAAGTAGATAGTAATCTCTCCTTTGATAATCATATTGCCAAGGTGGTTAGAAAATCCTTCTATGTGGCCCACCTAATGACAAAAGGGTTCGCATTTAGAACAAAAGAGGTTATTGTGCCTCTCTACTCATCACTCATTAGACCCATCATAGAATACAATGCCCCATTTGGGGTGTACCTTACAAGACACCTGAAACAGCTGGAAAGACCACAAAAGTACCTCATCAAGAGGATTACTGGCCTCAAACAGATGCCCTATGCAGCCCGACTCAAGAAACTCCAGCTGTACTCTGTTGCATACTGCTTACTCAGAGGTGATCTCTGCCTGACATACAAGGCCATGTCTAACCCAGAATTGATGGACATGCTCCACCTAAAAAAAAAAAACAAATCCCAGAGGGCCACACGGTCTAGAGATACAAACCTCACCACAACAATAAATAGGACATGCTGAAGGAATAGATTCCTATCCCAGAGACTCCCCATGCTTTGGAACAGGATTCCAATATACATCAGGCAGAGCCACTCACCAACACTCTTCAAGATAACCAAAATGAAGGTTAGCAGTAGTAGGCAAAATCCAAAAGCTAAACTTCACCAGAAAAAAAAAACTGTTTATTGAAGTGCTTTTCGACTGTCCTGTGTGCAGACTTTTTCGGACATACAAAGACCTTTAAAAACGTTCTTTAAATACACTTGAATTAATGTAGTAAACCAATCATAGCGCACAGTCACTTAAGATAATTATATGAAACTGTTACGTAAGTGATTAAAATAAGTTAAAATAAACAAAAGAGTAGATATGACATTATTAATAGTGGAATCTTAAGTAATAGGGACAGTATACTTACATCAGGCCTGTTTGACTAGATGTGCATTTTTCTGAGTCCTAAACTTGAAGTAGGAAGTTATTTCCTTATGGTTTGCAGGGAGAGGGTGCCATTGTTTAGGTCTTAGAGAAGAAAAACATGTTTGATGCATTGAACGTTAGTTTTGGGAGTATATATTAGTGGGCCTGAATGTGCCTGATTTCTGAGGTTGAAAGGTATGGTTTTCAGAGATCACTTTTCGCAATTTGGGTATGTAGCTTTCAGATCCAAGTAAAAGGGAAGCCATTTGCTTGATGGTAGCCATTTGGCTTTCCTAATAATAAGGCAATGGTGTACACATTGTGAGGAGATGGAAATGAAGCAGCAGATTTTGTTGTTGCAGGCTTGTAGCAATTTTATCTCTTCGGATGATCCAAAAATTTATTTGGACTGCAGGTTAGAGATTACTTTCCCTGTCAAGGACTGATATCAGACTATAGCCAAAGAGAAGGAAACGGGGAAGTCCTAAATGAAAGACAAGCACTGGTAGAGTTTTTAGTAGAATCTAGAACAAAAGCTGCCATTAAAAAAAGGAATAATTAGTAGATCATATAAAATATTACATGATAACTATAAGAATCTATCACAGGAGGTTAGAAAGGATTGGGAAGAGAGACTGGCTAAGCAATATACAAAGAAACAATGGGAGGATATATATATATATATATGTCTCCCAAATATGCAACAAAATCTAGAAGATTTAGGATTTTTGCTTGAAAATGTTTACACAGATATTTTTATACCCCAAGTAGACTCCAGGAGAATTTCTCCTCAGACAGCAAATGTTGAAGGTGTGACAGGGAAGAAAGAGGTAATTGGGAAGATATTTTCTGGGAGTGCAATGATTTGACAGACTTTAAGGATTCCCTGCAGGATGCAATGTCGAAGATGCTTGGTGGGCAGATTGGTGTGATGAAAGAGATGATTTTTCTGAGGTATAATACAGAATCGGAATTGCCTAGACATGGTAAGGCCTTGCTGTGTCTAATTAGGGTAGCTGGCAAAAAAGCAATTGCTAGAAAATGGAAATCAAACTCTAAACCAACTATACTGGAAGTAATGAATATAGTAACAGAGATACAACAACTGGAATTGAGATATTTAGAAAAGGGTAGGAGCAAACTACATAGGGAAATGGGAATTGTGGGAACAATACATACAGGGGTGAGATGAGGTTTAAAAGAAAGCAGGACTTCAATTAGCTCTGCACTGTTTGACTGAAAATGATTGGATAGATTATAAGTGATGCATAATGTTTGCAATTGGGAGTGTGTCAGTATAGTTTGTGATGTAAAAATGCTTGTACGTTGTACTGTGTTGGTGTGGTTTGTTTTCATTTATACAATTGCCTATGTAATAAGTGATGGTTTAATAAAGATGTTTGTTGCTTAAAAGCAAAAAAAGCCAGGAAATGAATAATTTATGTAATGTTGCTTAGGTTATATGATATATATCAATATATGTGAAGTATAATGTTTGTAAGCATGAACTTGTTAATACAGTTTGATTACTTTTATATAAATGTAAATTTGGCTATATCACAAGTGATAATTCAATAAAGGTGTTTATAAAAAGATTGCTACAGTAAGTGAAAGACCATATTCTAACTATGCAATTAGTACTCTTCCCCTATTGTTGTTCTGATGGACAGAGAAAGTTAGAGTTAGAGTAATTCACTTTTTGTTAAGTTTTGGTGAGGTGTAATTGAAAGGTATTTTTAAGAGGTGCGACACCCCTGCACTGGCCCAATAATCAAGGAGCCCCAATCCTCACCACTGGCAACAGCTAGGGGATGTACACACACAGTAAAGTGCAATTTCCCTTAAGAGTACACAGAGATCACAGTCAGTCTGGGACTGGTTTCTCCTGATTCCCAGTAAGTCTCCCCACTGACACAGCTATAGGGCTGAGATCTCAGCTGAGTGGCCAAGCTAAGACCTCCAGCACCCTCTCTCTCCAACCAGTTCCTCATGTCCCTGCCGAAGTAGCTGACACATGCACACGCACACACACACACACACACACACACACACACACACACACACACACACACACACACACACACACACACACACACTTTGAGATTTGATTTATATACAAGCACACACACACTCACCTGGGGAAGGCTGGCACAGTTTTAGTAGCTATGCCTCCCTTTTGCTCAGACTGTAAGAATGTTCCAGCTGCCACCAGACAATTCTTACTTATCGGCTACTATAAGGCCCTTACAAAGGGTGTCCAATCCTACTGTGTAATGTTACTATTAATCCAAATGGTACTTTTGATCAAGCGCCATGCTATTAGGAGTGGCCTGTACAGTTTTGCCAAATATATATGCCAGTTCTCTAAGAGCGTAAATATATCTCACAAATATCAGCCACAAAGATAGGTTTAAATATATTTACTAATAAATAATAAAAGAACAAGACAATACTCAGTCAATCAACACAGTTACTTTAGAGTTCAAAATCACAGGAAGTATTTAAAACAACAATGCAGGACAGTCTCACATAAATACAGAAAACATCAAACCTAATCTTTACTATATTCCTAACTATATCTAAAAGAGATGCTATGCCCTAAGTCTTACTTACAGCACAGTGTCTCTCTGAGAGAGTTCTTAAATTAATATCACATTTTACTGCTGAGTTAACCTGGATCACATCATTTTTTGTCACCTGCCTGCAGTTCCCAGGCTAAACCAGAAACTAATAGGATTTAACATATCTGTGTTAAAAATACATACCTCTCAGATGTTTGCCAGATCTTGGAAGTCGTAATACAATAAAACATTTTACATTTTAAACCTAGTAATTACTTTTCTTTCAAGACAGTAGAAAAACTTCTAGCTCTAGACATTGTGTCTGCTTCTGCATTGAAATTGAGAGATAACATCCTTTGTTTATGGTCCAACTATAAAGTAACTTAACCTCAACTATTCTTAAGTTTTGCAAGTTAATCTATGTTCCAGAAGGGTATGCTGTGGTTTCATTCTTGAAGCTCAGTATATAACAGTGATGGGCAGTAGAGGTTATTAGGAGTTTGTTTATGAAGACAGATATGAAGGGGACAAAGATAGATCAGTGGGGATCTCCTTTGAATTGGGACAGCTGAGAAGAATGAGCTTACTTTAATTCTGAATTCATAGCTAGAAAGAAAAAAAAAACAGGAGGAGACAGCATGACTTAAGCTGGAGTTTTAGCATATAATTTTATACAAGTGAGAGGTCAACCATGTCAAAGGCATTATTAAGGTCAGTAAATAATGAGGTATTAGATTTCCTTTATCTGTCTTAGTTAATATTTCATCAGAAAGTAACTAGAGAGCAGCCATGATGTTCTGGCCTGCCTAAAAGCCTGTTTGGTGGATAGAAGGCTGTACCCTGTTTGATGGATCTGGAGAGCTGAATGTAAGTTAACTTTCAGGTATCTTACTGAGTATGGGCAGAATTAAGATGGGGCTTTAATTAGATGGATTAGTGAGGTTAGGTTGTTTGGGTAAGGCTTTGATTAGTAGTTGTTTTCGTGTAGTTTGCATGACATTTTTAGGAATGCAGAGATTATAAGTATGATCAAGACAGATAATGATGCAGTCATTGTAACTGCACATGAACCAAGGGTTAGTTTCTTAGCGACCTGGTTACAGCATATTGCAGGACAATATGCAAAAGCCTCATTTAGGAACATCCTAAAGAATATTAACAATACATATGCTCTGTTGAGTAGGGAAAATACTCCTTAAGTGAGGATGAAACCCTCTGCAGCTGACTGGAGCTTTGTGTTTATCATACAAGCAGGGCAGCAGTAGTCCAATGTTTAGCATTGCTGCCTTACAGCACATAATTCTCTAGTGTTATTTGCATCCCAGTTGCCTGCATGTTCTTGCTATCGCTGTATGGGTTCTCACTTGGTGGTCAGGCCTACTTCCACATTCCAAAGACATGGTATAGGTGAACCACTGATTCTCCAAACTGTCTTTTCAAAATAAGGATATGATATTCTTTGTTTGTCTTTATCTATCTGCCCCTAAATTGCATCCCCCCTCCCCTCAACTCCTGACAATCCTCTGCTCTACATGGTGTAGGACTGGGAAATCTTTTTAATAATAACAGGTTTCTTGGTCCTGATCCACTTTCCCCTCACTACAGATTTCCTAAGTGTTTTCTAGGACTTCTAGTCTGTCCACTTGATGATGTCAGTTTTGTTCTGAACTTCTTCATTTATAGAATTTATAACCTGCTTGTGTAGTACACAAAGCAAATTTGCATAATTTGCAGGCAAAAATGATTGATTATTAGTGCCATTTCATGGTGTTTTGTTTTGAATAATGTGAATGATGTGAGGAACAGTAGACAGTGCCTAGGGCACCATTTCACTAAATGGGTTCAGCCCACTACCTAGAGTTGTTGCAGTGTATCATTGTTACAACTAAATACCAGTAATTGTGAATGTCCTTCTGTGAGATGGGCCAACATAGTGTGATTCACAGGCCTATCATTATGTAAGTGCATTGCAGCTACAGTTTAGTCTGTGCACACAACTGCTAAAGCTCTGAAGCATGAGTTACAATGTTTCGTAGGAGTGGTGGCAGTGACAAGGTGATACTTAAACTGAAATGACTAGGGGCCCCCAACTTGACACTTGCTGGGGGCCCCCAAAATGCCAACACTGGCCCTGGGTGTGCCATGAGGAGTTAAACAAGACATCCCTCTGTGGAATTCCCCAGGGTATTCCTAGGTAAGTTTTCTGCCATGTATATGCCCCATCTGTCCATGAGCTAGCCTATCCACATCTACCCCCTCCCACATCTAACAGATCTGCTACTACATGTCATCATTCTGAAGGAGCAGAAGAAAGAGGGTTTGTTGGCCATTAAAGGCATCCTGAAGCATATCCAACATGCAATGATACTGCTCAGCACATTCAGGCATGAAGTAACACATGGTGCTCTCCTCTTGGATGGCAGCAGTAGCAGCAGTGGCATGGACTTGGACCACATTACTTGTTATCTGCTCATTTACCTCATTCACTTTTGCACTTCTGGGATACATGATGTGGCAGTGGTGGACCTGAGCACTAACTAGAAGTCATGGGTGTATGGCAGGTGTACCTGTGTCCAGTGTAGTAATGATAGCTGACCCTGCAATTGCATTTTCCCTTATGGAGTAGACATCCTGCCTGCATGAAACCAGTGATAGGTGCCATCTTTAGAGGAAACTAGACCTACATCTATTTGTTTGAGTACCTCCGTTATGTCAGTGTCTTCTTGTATAGAATATACACCCACTGTGTGTGTTTGCCCAGCCATATGCAGTGTGCCCAACCCCACTGTAACTAGTACCAGGATATCAGGATCATCGTCAGACTCTCTTGCAGTGTCTACATTAGCCATATCTACGAGTCCTGGCCTCTGCAATTCACATCAGCAACTTCACCTGGAGGGTTACTTCAGAAAGAATAACTTAACTGATAAGGTGCCCCCCCAAATGAGTTGTGATAAAGCTGTTTGCAGTGCAAAGTCAAACTTATATGAGATACGCAGCTGTATGTGCCTACCTATGCAAGATGCATGCCTGTCTCATAATCTTGAACTGCCTACAAAAGAAACAGTGAGTCAAAGACACGAGAAACAATGCAGCATAGCTGAGCTAAATATGGCTTTGGTACACATTGAGTGTAATACTAACATAGCTAATCATCTGGGGAGGTATGGAACTTCATGTCTTACTCTGCATCCACATCAAAGCCACTACCAAGGTTGGCTCTAAAGAGATCAGATCATGATAGTGCTAGACAAAAGGTTTTGGTGTCTGTAGATATGGCATAATGTGCGACATTGATATCACATGCCAGTTTACACGCACAGTGAATCATGTTGCTAGCTCTGAAGTTTCACTGTAGCAATGTCTTTTGACAGCCACTGATTGCACTGACCTACCAAAGCAATCACTGCCATAGCAAATCATGCTATCTTAAAATGACACCACCATTGCTTACCAAAATAAGACTGTGTTCCCCCAGGGAATACAGGAGGACTAACTATTCTGCAGCACTATTTTTTTTCCTGTAGTGCTGTCTGTCACTTCCCATTGCCCCACCTCAAAAGTATAAGAGGCACACAGCACTCCTGTATATATAGTATGAAGACCAGTGATAAACAGTGGAAGGCAACTATCCTAGTCCTCCTTCTTCCAGCAAGGAACCCTATGCAGCACTTCAAATATTCCAATAGCTGGACAACATAGGTAAAGGCAATGATTTATTTTATTTATTTATTTATTTTACATTTGTTGACCGGGCTAGTCTAGCTGGATATATGTCCGTTTTCAGTAGAGGCCTGGGGAGAAAAGCTCCACAGCAGATAGATACAGCTTAATATACATGTGTAAATATAGACTTAAAGGGTTATTAAAAAATACATTTAGTTATACATGGTATGAAAAGTCATACGAGTCTAGCTTATTTACATTACATAACAAAAGAGAGCCATGAGAGAATGACTTACAAATTAGGTATATAGAACAGAAGGAAGAAGACAAAAGGACATTTTTGACAACAGTGTTTAAATGTAGAAAAAAAGGTTAGTTATGATATAAGTAGATTCAGCCAGCGTTAGTACATGGACACAGCCATTGCGAGTTGAGGAAGATTTTTAGATGCTTTTTTCAAAGAGGGGTAGATGAAAGGGATGTGAGATTACTAGGAAGTTTATTCCAATGGATTCCAATAGTGTTAGTAAATAGAGAATCACCTGGTTTGTTATTGGATTTTAGGGTAGCGGCTAGTAATTTATTGGCTGAGTGAAGGGTGCTTACATTTTTATAGGGGTTGATTAAGTTACAGAGTATGGGAGTATTTGTAGGGTGATGCAAGATTTTGTGGGTGATGGTTAGTTGTTGGAACAGAAGCTGGTTCTGAAGTTCCAACCATCCTAGTTTATGTAGATTTTGACAGTGGTGAGTACGGAATGTTGACCCAGTGGCAAACCTGGCAATGTTATTGTAAGCACTGGCCAGCTTGTTTTGATTATTTTTAGATAGATTTGTAAAAATTGGGGAGGCATAGAGAAGTGTGGAGAGTAGGTGAGTTTGGGCCATAGTAGTCCTGGCTGCAGGTGTAAGGAATGGTTTTAGCCTATAGAGAGATCCTAGTTTTCTATTCACCAATTTGATGGTTGAATTTGTGAGAGTCAAAGTTGAGGTTATGGTCAATAGTTATGCCTAAGAGTTTGGTAGTTGGGTCTGGTACAATTACAGTGCCATTTTTTGATGCAAGTGTGAAGTCAATAGGAGGAGACTTCTGGGTAGGGGTAAACAGTAGAAGTTTTGTTTTTTTAGGGTTAAGGAGAAGACAGCATTTAGAGAACCAGTTTTCCACTAAGGTAAACACTTTGAGTGTTGGACTGAAGTTCAGCAGAAGTTGCTGCAGCACAGATTAGGGTTGAGTCATCGGCGTATTGAATACAGGTGGTTTGTGGTATAGATGTTTGCAGGTTATTGATAAAAATAGAAAATAGGAGGGGCCCCAGAGTAGAGCCTTGTGGGACTTCCTGTGAGATAGGAAGTAAAGTAGATAGGTTGTTGTCCCAGAGGACTGCCTGTTGTCTGTTTTTAAGATAGGATTCAAACCATTTGGCTGTTTTGAATATCAATTGAAAGTGTGGTAAGTGTATCTATCATTAAGTGATGATTCACCATATCAAAGGCTTTGGAGAGGTCTAGAAAGAGGGCAGAGGTGAGTAAGTTGTTGTTACGATTTTTATTAATCGTGTCAGAGAAAGATGAAAGTGCAGTAGTAGTACTGTGAAAAGGCCTAAAACCATGCTGGCAGTTGGCTAAAAGATTGTTTTGGAGGAGGTGATCGAGAAGTTGCTGGTGAAAGCATCTCTCCATGATTTTAGCTAAAGGAGAAAGTAGAGCGATGGGGCAGTAGTTAGAAAGTTCAGTTGAGTTGCCTCCTTTATGTAGAGGTATAATATAAGAGACCTTCCAAAGAGGTGGTACAGTACATTCTATGATGGTCCTATTAATTAAGATAGAGATAGGGTAAGTAAGTACTCCAGCAGCCATTTGCAGAAATTCAGCTGGAAGGAGGTCAGCTGAGGGGGTACATGGTTTTATTTTTGAAGCTGGGCATGGATGAGAGAGGTGGGAAGAGGCTGTAATTGGAGGGGAGGAGAGGAGGTAAAGTGTTTTGTGAGTGTGTGTTGGGGATGCTGGCTGGTGATAAGGTACTAGCTAATGTTTGGACAGAGTCCACAAAGAAGTTATTAAAGGAATTTGCAATTTGGCTGGGAGAATTTTGGATTAATTTAGCTGGGGTTGGAGATTTGGAGTGGCCAGGGTGGAGTAGGGAATTTATAACTGACCAAAATTTTTGAGGGTTTTTGTTTTGTGTTTGTTGGAGCTTATGGTAGTGGTTCTTTTTGTCTTGGACTATTTATTTTTTTGTAGAATTTCTTAACTGTCTAAAGATTTCATGATCAGTTGGGTTTTTAGTATTTCTCCATTTCGACCAAATTCAATTTCTTTGAAGGATTTTTTGTCTTGTCTCCTTAGTGAGCCAAGGTGTAGGTTTGTTCTTAGTTCTGACTGTTCGAGAGGGGGCATGGTGTTCTAGGATTTGTAGAAATGTATTATTAAATTACGCGACAGCTTTGTCAAGTGGTAGGTATTTAAGGGGTGTCCAATTGCAAGCTTTGAGTTCAGCTTGAAAGTTAGCTTGGTTGTGTTTTTTGTTACGGACTGTTCTATAGATTGGTTGTTTGGAAATGAGGGTTTTTTGTCTGATAATGAAGATGAGAGAGTGGTCACTGATATCATCAGGAAGTATACCTGATTTATAGGAAAGGGGGTTACTGTTAACTAGAATCCAGTCTAAGATGGTTTCTTGTTGCTAGGTTTATGGGTTCTGGTAGGGGAGGTAATAGTTTGACTGAAACCATATAGGTTTATATGAGTATTAGATTGGGAAGAGTTACAACAGTTCCAATCAATGTTAAAGTCACCAAGGATTATGGTTTCTTGTGGAAAGGATGTTGTGAGCCAATTAAGGACAATTTCAAGAGTGTTAATGTTGCCTGGAGGGATATAGGAACAAATTATATGTAATGCTTTATTAGCATTTATCTGTAGTTTAGAGATTAGGATTTTTATGCTACTGGTTGTGGGCGGTTGGGTATTTAGTGGTGTAACCTCTAAATGAGATTTATATAGTATTGCTACACCACCAACCTTTTTATTAAGGTGATCTAATCTCAGGATGTTATAACCTGGAGGGGATTATATCATTATCCTTAGTATCTGGTTTAAGCCATGTTTCAGTAAGACATAGGATGTCAAAGGAGTGTACATGTAGAAGGGCATGAAGTTGGGTTATTTTATTATTTAGACTACGAATATTAAGGTGGCCTATGAGGAGAGAATTGTCAGAAGTATTAGAGATGTGAGAAGTGATGAGATGGTTAGTGTGGGGTTCTGATATTGTATCAATTGGGCCTGGGTTTGGATGGACATCTCCATGCAGGAATAGGAGCTGTAAAAGGCCATGAAGGTGTTTCAGGACTTTATAAAAGAGAGGGAGTTGTTTTCTAGTTTGTGGATACAAAATATGGGTTGATCTGTGAAATTTAGGAAGGAGGTAGGACAAAGAGGATATTATAGTCATATGCATTTCTATGGTTAGCTGAGAGATTGCAGTAGTGTGCTTTAAGGGGGGTTGAAAATTAGTGGGGCTATGATACTCATAGCAAGTGAGGTAGTGTGATAAAAATAGGGGGGGGTAAGGATGGTGAGAAAGAGAAGGCCATTGTTAAGGGTAGGTTTGTATCTGGTAGGCATGGCAGGGAGGATAGGAGATAGCTACAAGGAGATGAAGGCAAAGGTATGAGCCAGTGAAATATTAGTAATGTTAAAGGGAAAACCCGGTTAATAGGAAAAGTATATTAATGAGCTATAGAAAGGGTGGGGTAGTTAGATAATGGCAGTAGGGGATAGGATGGATAATAGTAATGAGGAAGAAAGAGTTGATTTGGTAATTGGAGATAGGGGTGTGGTTATGAGTAGTATACGTGGAAGTGTACTGGGGTGGGTGGGAATTGGGGGTAGGGTAGGGGAGCGGAGTGAGCCCGCAGGGCGAACGGAGCGGGTTGGAGCAAGTGAGAACTAGCTCACAGAAAACAATCAGTGAAATAGCAGAATACAGCCAAGTTTCTGGAAGTACGAAGTGTGAGGGTGAGTTAGTATAGTTGTAGCATAGCTGGGGTTAGGACTATAGCAGAAAGAAAGAGGAAGGGGAGGGGGGACTAGACAGAGTAATATAAATGGCAGGACAGAGAAGTAAAACAGATAGTTTAAGCATTAAACTAAAAAGGATACAGGTAAGGATTATTTAGGAACTAAGAGGGAGCCTTTGGAGGGGGAGCCCCCTAGTGGACAGAGTTTGAAATTACATTCAAATATGTAGGAGGATGAAGAGAAAAGAGGACAGGGTTAGATAACAGAATATAGGAGAGCTAAATACCCTAAGGGGGAGAGGGGAGGTAGGCTGCTGGGTACCTGGTTCAGGTAGGAGAGTAATACGAAGTACTGCACTATAGCAAAAGACTAGGTTATAGTTACAATATAACTTCACAATTTAGTAGAGTGGTCAGACATACTTTCACTGAGTCTTTGGATGGAGGGAGTTTGTGAAAATAGGACAACAGCTTCTTTAGCTTGTAGTTTGATAGTTGAAGTTATGTTGGGGGTTCTTGCAGGGTAGGCAGGTAGGATACACAGGCCTTACAGCAGAAAAAGTTTAGAAGCTAGATAGGTTAAGGAGAAGAAAAGGAGAGCAACAAATTAAAAATTGTACAGTAAAAAGTGTAACATGAGACATTAAGCAGAAATTAGGTTGTTAGACTAAAAATGCAATAATGAACATTAACATCATACACCTGTATTCATATGATGAGAATCAACACAAACAGCAAGAAGGATGCTAAATAACAAGTACACTCTACGATATCTTCAGTAATCAGCATTAATTCCAATTATATAGAAAGTCTATTAGCAAGCTAGGGTATAGTTCAAGATAGATTCTATCAGATTCTATGTAACAAGTACACTTCAGCATTAATTCCAATATATAATATAGATTAGTCTGTTAGCAAGCAAGGATATACATTAGATTGGAAGTAATGTAGACCATATCTATCTAATGGTGTTGTTAAGGAATAAGGCATTAGCAATCAAAGCGACCGCTTAATTATGCTGACACTGGTATACATTAGTTTAAAATAATGTTACAGCAATATCAAATCAGAAACATTTGCCAGGTTCAGGAGTAAAAAAGACAAAAATATAGCCCTCGTGGACCCAATGTTGTTACAAAAGGTAATTCAATAGAAGCGACTGCCAATGGGCTTGTGCTAGCTACAATTTCCTACAGAGGTAGCCAAGTACCAAACATGTGCTAGCACTGAATAAAACAGCTATTGTAGAGCTAAAGTTGCACTCCTGATAAGGAGCATAGCCTTGCCACAGCCACAGCAACTGCCAAGAGGGTTGTGCTAGCTACGATTTCTTAAAAAGGTAGTTAAGGCTAAATAAAACAGCAATTTTACAGCTAAAGTAGCGCTCCTGATAAGGAGCATAGCCTTGCGTTGCAGCTTCTGATGTAAGAAGGGGGTGAGTTGACTAAGGAAAGGATAGAACATGCGCAGACATAAGTCGGCGATACAAGCAGTACATGTATCCCTTCACGGAGATACTTTTCGCGCCAAGGAAGTATTTCAAAAACCTGCACGCCAATATTCAGCTTTGTCCCTTTTATTTTTTTTTATTTTTATTTATTTATTTAACATTTGTTGACCGGGAATGTCCGACTAGGTTCCACAGATCCTGTTTTCAGTGGAGGCCCGGGGAGAAATGCTCCAGAAAAACGCCAGGGTTTAGAAAAGATAGATGGACTCAGCACGTTGTGGTACGATGCACAGCAAGGTATAAATATAGGTGCAAATACACTAGTATAATACCCTGTGTAACACAGAAGACCTAAATTTAAGTGTGGGGTTTAGAAACAAGCCCCGTATAGGGTGAGATATGTGTTGAGATGATGTGGGATTCCGATTAAACATGCATTAGATGCAAACATGAGAGCATATTTAATTACTCACAGTCACCGTATCTAAGGTGTGGTAGATGTCGATGCTAAGCTCGACAAGATAGCATGGTTATAATGATATCTACAACACTAGCAATATGAATCATATTAAAGGCCCTACTGTCCTTGGGCTTTGTACTGCGTTAGCTTAACAGCTTAATTTAATCCTAAACACACTACTAGTCATACCACAGTAGCAGTGTGTCAGATAACAGAAACAGTACAGTAAGAAGAAGTTGTTTGTCTTTTTGGCTTTTCCCAGTTAGAGGTCACCACAGCGGAACTCCGGTCTGCTAATGATTGGCAAGTCGATTTTTTTATGATGCTGAATTTCCAGCCTGATGCCCAACCTTCAGCGAAGGCACGTCCATTCACAAATGTCTTTCAGATGCCACTCAAATGCGGGGAGGACATGCAGACTCCACACAGAAGGCACTCCAGCCGAGAATTGAACAGTAGAACCTCTTGCTGTGGGGAAACAATGCTACCACTGTGCCACCGCGGCTGTCCCTACAGTAAGAAGTGATATGTAAAAATACAGCTAGGTAATGCTCAGCTTGCTTCAGAATAAATGCATAGCTAGCAATGTAGTATATATGTCTAGTAATTTTATGCATTATACCAGGCTGAGTCTTAAAGGCTCATTTGAATTGAATGTTTCTGATTTCCTTGGTTAATGTCAAAAGGAAAATTGTCCAGATCGGTCCAGATCGGTGCATCTCCATGTTAGTCCTTGAGCTGTGCAAATGGATGATGATTAGCATGGCAGTACTTCGATGTCGGTAGATGACATGTATGTTTAAGCACCTACCTAACATGTTCACATGTCATTCAGCACCCTTAACAGATGAACAAAAAGGTGTAGAAATGGACAATGTAGCTTGAAAAGTTTGACCAAACATGAACACATCATAGTATTACAAACAAGTATCAATTTTCAATACTATCTCCACAGAAATTGTAGAAATCCAGCTTTATTTAAAATGTATTTGATGCTGCACTAATTTTAACTGTAATTGGTATTTTTATTCTTTGGCTGTGTCATATGATATGTAATGTTTTTTCTTTAAAATGGGTGCGTTTTAAGATGTTATTACAGCACTGAAGAAGTGGTAACCTGAAAGCTTTGATTGTTTTTCAAAGTGGAAGCTCATTTTAATAAAATGGAGAACATTTCTGCTGGTTCGTTTTTGCTTGTGGCAGTACTAATGCAGTCGGACAGATCCACTTCACTATTTGGCCATTATGTGATATTCCAAAAATAGCATTTAGCAGATTGTTTTTGCTTAGTGTCCAGTTCAGTGCTAGTTTAGAGCTTACCACCACAAGACTGACAGTTCTTTCTTTCCAGTAAAAGTTGCAGTCCTAGAGTAAGCTTGTCCTATGGCACATTTTCCCAAATAACTATGGAGTTATCACAGTTTTAAGGTCCTTGAAGGCAGCATCCAGTTAGGACCCATGCCAGCTTCAGGGTAATAATAATAATAATAGTAATAATAATAATAATAATCTGTGAATAAAATAACAAAAAGTTGTTTAGTATTGTCAATAAATACCAGCATTAAACCAGTAGGTCTCACAGAGACAACACCCTTGTCATCACTTTGTGAAATAGTCTTTATCCAAACCTTATCTCCCACTCATCAACTGTTAAGTGTTCTCTTGCAATAGTATTTGTACAACTTAGTTCAGTCAAAGTTCAGCTAATGGCTGTTACATCTTTATAATTTATTATTTTAATGTTAATAAACTTTACTGTCAGTTCTGGTTTATTTGTATCCCACTTATTTTGATAGCCCAACCTGAGTCTAATAAACTAGTTTGTCCCTTATGCCAGGACTGTGGTGTTTTGATCTTGCACTCTAAATGCAACTGCACTTTTGTTTAACGTGGTCTGCATTGATCTGTCACTTGGTAAATTCACGTACGTGCGTCTGCTCAGCATTCATTATCATTGTGCAGTGAACATCTGGATGCAGTCTAATTACTTATTGATGCATAGTTCATATGCAACTATAGCGAAAATCATTTTTTTTATGGTTTGTTGTTATATGATTTACTGCTTGTCATGACACTTTAACCATCATTAAAGTGTTCCAGTGTTTGTGAATTTTTGTAGCTGGTCTTTCAGCAGTTCGTTCATGCATTCTGTTAGACATGCAGCCTAAGGATGATAAACAGCGTGCAAAATTGATCACTCCATTTGTTTTTATGCATAACTGCATGCTCAAGCTAGCAAATTATATATATGACGACTACTCCTCTCTCTTTAGTACAGATTGTTAGATTGTGCTCTCTCCATGGGCATCAACCTCTTAGCACAAGAAATCTGGACAAAGGCCCAAAAATATGAACAAATTATAGATGTAGTTCTTTTAAACCAAGAAAGTTGCTAGAATAAAATGTTTTGTGTTTCCATGCATTTTCTGAAGGATATGAATTCTGAAACTCAAATTTCTGCCATTATTTAGTGATAGCGATTTGCCAAGAAACCACAATTTTTTATGAAGAACAAACCAGAAATATGAAATGAAAATCTAGACAGCTAAGAGGTATGGTGGACATTACCAATAACAGACCAGAATAACTGGTATATTTTTCAAATTGTTCTAAAGGTAATGGCCCAACAAAATCAACTTGCCAGATCTGTGCAAATGCACTTCTGTGATGCAAGGTCCCACCTGGCTTACTCTGCAGTTGGTGTGCAGTTCAATTCAATTTAATGCCATTTATTCATACCCACAGGTAAATTGTTTTTGCAGTCACAAGATCGAGTGTTCATCCAGACATAACATTCATCATTCACATAAGTACAATAACTACAATAATGAAAAAAAAAAGAACATAACAATAAACATTAACATTTAACACCCATTCAAAAAAAAAAAGAAAGGAAAAGAAAACTCGGTCTCCAATATATATTGCACATTCTTCAGCATTTACTATTTTTGTACTCAGTGTTGCACTCATTTTAAACCAAAAACTGCAAATGTGCCAAGGTGCTGAAATTAAGCCTTTATTAAGATTTTAAGACATCTTTTAAGATGCAATATTCTTACTATTCATACATGTAATTGCTAGAAACATATACCTCTTTCCTAATGGAAGTAACTTAAATTCACAACATAATGTGAATTAGTTATTCTTTCTGTTTTAAACTGAAAGATGTAACACACATTTGTTGTTTGCCAATCAATTTGCTTGACTACTTTACAGTCTGATTCAACAAATTCCTATTTTTAATGGACAAATTATCCATACCAAGCTACAAGAGAAAGCCGATCAATTCAATGAAAGCACAGTAAAACAAAACTATAATACTTTTGTCTGTATGTAACTGTGACAGTTTTCACAAACAGAACAGTCGATGTCCTTTCTTACATACCATTATGCAATTTTCATCAGAATTAAACTCTGAATAGATAATAGTTCCTAAATACTTAACACGATTGCACATATTCTACCATCTCATTTTTAATAATTGTTGCATCAAAGCCATGAACATGTTTCCTAAAATCTATTATCTTTGAAATATTTATCTGAAGATAAGAATCTTCATACCACTGTACAAAATCTTTAATAACTGGACCATGACTCACCTCTTCATTTTTGAGCTAACTGCAACAGTGTCATCTGCATATTTTAAAATTGTTCTATTTTCATGTACACTTCCACATGTATCTGTGTACAAAATAAACTAAAAGGTGGATATACACCCTTGTGGTGCTCCATTCGAAGAATAAACCTGATCTGATAAGGTTTTATTTACCCTTACTCTCTGTATTGCATTAATTAAAAAATCCATAATCCAACACACAAGGTTATGACCCAGGTTGAACTGTTCTTGCAACCTATGTATTAATACACATGACTGAATAGTATTAAAAGTGGATGAAAAACTGACACATTCTAATGTGTGATCCTTCACTTTCTAAATGTTTAACAAGCAAATTAAGTAAGGTAACCGTCGCATCTTCCACACCTCTATGTGTCCAATGTTTAAACTGTATAGGATCAAGCATATGTTCGGCCTTCTTTAAAATTTCTACTTTTGCCAATTTTTTAAAAACTTTCATAACTACTGAAGTAAGGGCTACTGGTCTAAAAATCATTTAAAATCTTCGGGCACTTAGATTTAGGAAGCGGAACTATCACAGCATCTTTCCATAATATAGGCACATGTTACATCTGTAAAGACTTCTCAAAAATATGAAATATAGAGCCTAATCTCTACACAGGTTTTTGACACTCATCCACAGCTGTTATCGTATCCACCACTCTCCTATTTTAACAGAAAGAAAGGCTTTTTCTACATCATTTTGATTTATTCGAAAATGCTTCTCTTCTACAAGCAAGGTATTGTCTTATTTTTGGCACATTTCAAACTGTTTGATATTGTCCTTCTCTACAGTCCTTTGCAGTGTCTTTCCATGTTTCTGTATTTCAGGTTCAATCCAAGATGCTATAAGAAAAGTCTTCAAAATTGCATTGCTCGAATAAAGGAATTTGCCTGCTTTTTTTGTTTCAGGCACTTATCTTTCCTGAATACTGTTCACAACAGCATTCCAAACCATTTCCAGAAATCCCACTGTGGTCCCTTTATGTATTTACTTTCATTAACAGCCCAGCCTCTGTTTTGGAGATGCTGAGTAACTGAAGGCAAACCTTTTTCCACATCCAGTTCTCCCATAATCAAAATGTCATTGATGTAATGGAAAACAGTCACATTTTTGAGTTTCAGTTCAGCTAAATCTCTAACTGTGACACAAAATTGCAGTAGGCAACTATCGTTGGGGTAAGACCCGCAAACTGTATTTTCTGCCTCCTTATGTAAAAACAAACCATACTTTGCTGCTGTCAACTGGATGAAAGGTGTTTCACAACAGTAATGATGACAGTGACTGCTTCTGCCACAGGGGTCTTGCTTTGTTCAAAGCTTGATAGTCAATAGTCATTCACAAATTCCATCAGGTTTTCTCACCAGACATGCAGGGCTGTTACAGACATCCACTGCTGGCTGCACCTTCAGAAATATATTCTGTGGCCCCCAGGCCCCCCGGGAAAATGAGATTGCTTTAGGTGTTAGAATGTATTGTGGGTCCCAGTCTGAATCGCTGTGAGCTACATCTTTGAAAGAAATTGACTAGTACCATACCCCAAACTGGAAGTATCCCTTTGTGGTTTCCATAGTATCCCTAAAATGTTTTGAGATGCAGGGACTGCTACTGCAGTCATCACTCAGAATCAACCAAAACAAATATTTATTCTGGTCTTAACATCTTTTGTCTTTCCTCCTTGTAACCACCTATTTCCACAAGTTGACCTCAGAATCTTTAGGATTTCCTGCAAAATGGTTATTGCTGCTCCAGTGTCTACTCATGAATTCTTTTTCTTAGCTGAATTCTCATAGGCACAAAGGGGTATCTGAACCGGGTTAAATATCTCTCACTATGCCTCTAGCTACTAGGAAACTATTTGCCCATCAGTAATCGTTTTTCTGGGGACGTTATCCATTTTTGTTCAATTCTTTACCACCAATCTCCATTGATGTTAGAAATTTCGCTTTTGCCACTCAGTCCAATCTTTTTGTCTGGATAAATCAGGATTCTCATCTGTTTATCTATCCTGTACACTCCTAACAGGAGTAGTAACTATTTCTTTTTTTTTTTTTTCACATTCTTTGCATTTCTTTCAGTTTTTCCACTTTTCATACAGCTGTGCTGTATCCATGATGCCAAGTTCTTCTCTAAGTGTTCCTCTTTCTATTTATTTCAAAAAACTTTTTGTTTCCTGTTTGTCTGTCCCAGAACATATTTTCCTCGCCTTTTCTCTTTCTCTCTCATCCACAAGTTGGGTCATGATTTGCACTACATGCACATGCTGCCCTACTGATCCTCTTAGGGGAGATATCACGTGTCTGTTCTACCAATCTACATTTTTATTGTGTGCTTTTTGTAACTCCCATTCATCGTCAAGGCAACTGAGTCACAGACATCATACAGGCAGCCAAGAGGGGGGGAGTTCTCTTTAAGGTCCTAACCCCTCCCTTTGAATACGTGGGAACATGTGATCCCATCAACATGGGGACAATATATCTCTTTGTGCATGTGAACACTTGTGAATCTACCAGTAAAGACTAACACATTTGTAGCCTGCTAAGTTCAATGCATACTGCAAGACTGCCTCTCTCCACTGTGAATATTAGTGTGAGATGGCCCGTACCCCCCCCAGAACAGACACACCTATCCTCCTTACATGAGATAGCCAGTACCACCCCCTGGTACGGCGCATCCATCCTCTTCACATGAGATGGGCAGTACCACCCCCTGGTACAGGTGCATCCATCCTCTTCACATGAGATGACCAGTACTACCCCTAGTACAGATATCCTCGTCACATGAGCTGTCTAGTACATATGCACCCACCCTTCTCACATGACATGGCCAGAAAATCAGGGGGTGGTGGTGTAGGCACACCCATCCTCCTCACATGAGATGGTCAGTACAACCCGCTGATATAGGTGCACCCATCCTCCTCACCTGAGATGGCCAAGTACCACCTTTTGATATAGGTGCACCCATCCACCTCGCATGAGATGGCTAGCACCACCCCATATTATAGGTTCACCCATCCTCCTCACATGAGATGGCCAGTACCACCCCCTTATATAGTTCCACCCATCCTCCTGACATGAGATGGCCAGTACCATCCCATGTTATAGGTGCACCCATCCTCCTCACATGAGCTCTAGAAGAGTCCTGGGCCATCAATCAAACTCTAGTCACCATTGTCATAATCAAGCCTTTATCACACTTATACCAGTGTGATTTTGGCTAAACAGTTACTCACTAAACCAGTCATAAACTGTGAGTTAATTCCTGTCTCTCTTTAGACAATCTTCTTTCCAGGTACTAACAAATCAATGGCAGCTAGCATAGCCAAGTTTCACAATTACTGAGGTGCTCCATTAATTAACTAATTTCCATGATTTGTGTTCAGTGGTAATAACACTGGCATCATTTCATGATGCTGAAAAAAACAGAAGCTAGTCAAACTAATCAATCACTGTGCCTCAATTCTAAATAGATTGATGCCATTTGATACCTGTTTAAGTCAGGATTGGTATAACAAACAGGCACACTTAGTTATCTCTTCTACATTTAACATCACAGAATTTTCTTTGGTATCGCAGGTCCAAAGTAACCATGTTAGCATGCTTTCTCCTGGCTTCTGTTTAAATGCCTGAATTATATTTATCAGTTCTGGTTCTTGAAATGTGCAAAGCTCTTCCCACATTTTTGTGCATTTCCATCATCCACTCATTTCCTTTCAACTATGGGATGCAATTTCACAGCTTGCTATATAACTTGTTTCCTAGGAGGTCATCATCTTCAGCTGTGGCTGGACATTGACTGTTCCAATGGGCACATGATGAGCTAAGGCTTGAAGTTATGCCCTTGAAGGTAGCTTACTTTTCACTCCTTCTCTGCACGGTCTCCCAATGCCTCCTATTTTTCTTCTTCTACTTCCTGCTCCTGTTTCCTTAATGCCACACTGCTCTGTCTGATGTTGATCTCTCTCGTTTACACATTACATTTCTTGTCTGACATCATTCACTTTGTGATCTAAAACTTATACTGTTAAAAAAATAACTACCCTTTTGTCCCAGGACTCACTTTGACTTTTTCTTTTCATCAAATTTTAATTCTGCTAAGGCTTTAGCTACCTTATTTATTATTTTATTTATTTATCTTTGTTTACCAGGAAGTTCTGACTGGAGTTTATCCCATTTTCAGCAGATGCCCGAGGAGAAAAGCTCCACATAATAGGTAAGTACAAGACAAAAAAAACAGTAACATTTTGTAAACTACATTTCATGAAAATGCAATTATATGAATACATGTAGAACACTTTATATACGATACACTACCCTATGAATTTAAGGAAATACATTCATGAGGTAGCTGGTTACAGAAGAATCGCACAGATAGACAGTGGATGCGTTATGTAATGTGCTTATCAGTTGCAAGTACAGAGAAGGGTAGCAAAGGTAGCAAGTGATTTATCAGGTAGAACTTAAGAAGATAGGCAGTTATACGTAGATTCAGGTAGAGAACCTGTATATACATTTATTAAAGAAAATAGAGTTAGTGGTAGTTACCTGGGAAATGAAAGTTTTCTAGGAGTAGTAGTAGTTTGGGGTGGAGTGGCAGTCTGTAGAAGAGTAGTGTAAATGCCAGTTGTAGAAGAATAAATACAGTGAAATGTCTTAGGGACAGAAAGTTACATGCATAAGATTAGGGTACAAAAAGGTTACGTAAAGGGGGTGTAACTTCAATATTGAAGTATATGTTGAGTACGGGGGGGGGGTTAACTTGGTTGAGTAGCTACATCTCTTGTAAATTTAGAATACTGCAATGGAGGGTTAACACTTAAAAACCAAAAGGCTTGCCACTGGTAACCAACATTTGTTGAACTGTTAGTTGATGTGCTAATAATGCTTGACAGTGATAATGGGGAAAAAGTTGATTCATAGAAGGCCTTGAGGAGTGTGAATGATAGGTCATGGTTTAGAAAGACAGTACTGAGTATGTTAAATACTGATACACATGTCATTTTTAACACCTAAAGAGATAACATTAAATGCCCTTAATCTGCAGGGCAAGTAGTTAAACTTCTTCCTTCCTTCATTAAGTTTGTTTATTGCTGATAAAGAGGTAGTTCACATTGCCACCTGAAGTAAATCTATACACACACACAACACAAATGCACACCCACATAATCACAGCATAAGGCCACTTTATGTACTCATGCTGTTGTTGCGTATAAAATATCAGACTCCATTCTGAAATGTCACAGCTAATAATAAGTTGTCAGTTTTTGTAATAGGGTAAATTCAGAACAAAATGCTCATTCTTTGCTGACTTAATTGAGAATTTGTTCTTCAAAATGTATTCCTTATATTTGTGTAGTTTTACTTTTCCCTACAATTTACCAAAATGCTGCTGTTGATTTCATCAGAGTCTTAACTGATTAGGTAACCGCGGTACTTTTTATGAAACTTATTCTGCTAGTTTCTCTTAGCAACTCAGCATGTAAAAATCAACTGCCAATCATTAGCGGACCGGAGTTACGCTGTGGCGACTCCTAACTGGGAAAAGCCGAAAGACACAACATTCTGTTAGTTTCTCTGTCTTTCAAGTGTACAAGCACTTACCCTGAACTTCCTAATGTGGGAAAGTGCTTCTTACACACTATACATACATTTTCTCTGTCTGTGGTTGCTGTATCTCAAAAGAGGGAATAACCTTGTATGTTATTTTAATTTTCATAATTTTTTTAAATTTAAGAATAAAATAAGTTATGATTAAAAATTAACACAGAGAACCAATAAAAGCTGTGTTCCAACTAAACTGTTAGTCCTGAAGTCTTTTACTGATGACCATTTTCAAGAAGGGTGTGTGCTATCAGTGATTATTTTGTGTTATTTCTGGTCCCTGTCCAGAAAAAGCTGTTTCTGAAAATTGGTTTGGCATAATATCATTAATTTTTCAGAGAATTATGTCAAATTAATTGCATCTAATGTGACCTATGCACATTGCTTCTGGGGCAAAGAATCAGCTGCATCTTGCATGTCAGAGCTTTTTCTGAAAAATAAACTTAAAAAGCATAAGATAAACAAATGTAAATATTTTGTGAGCAAAAAAGCTATTAAAACTGTATAAACAGCAATGTTATCAGTAAAAAGTATTATTTACAGTTCTAATAGCACATTAATAGTCTTTTCCATAAATACTATAGTATATTTTAAGGGTTTATATCACTTAATTGAAACCACTAATGCTCAAATCCTCATTCATCAAACCATTTTGTCAAAGCCACAAACCATCAAACAGACTTTTAACGAAAAATTTTCCCATGGTAAGACAATCGTAGTCAACCTAGCAACCATCATAAATATCACAAAATTTAAAACCTACCCAGGTGGAGAGCTATGCCCCCCAAATCCCTCAATGTGTGCAGCTGCACCCCCTACACTGCCCCTAACTAAATATACCAACTCCGAGACTGCACTGTCTCTCCTCTTTTCGGCTTTTCCCAGTTAGGGGTCACCACAGTGGAACAATGGTCCACAGAACGATCGGCAGAGGAGCTTTATGGTGTTGATTTGCCAGCCCAGCACACAACCTTCCACAGAAGGCACACACACACACACACACACACACACACCTAGGGCCAATTTAGAGTGTCCACTCCACCTATATCATGTCCTTGGGATGTGGGAGGAAACCGGAGCACCTGGAGGAAACCCATGCAACCATAGGGAAGACATGCAGACTCCGCACACAAGGCAACCCAGCAGAGAATTGAGCCAGAGAACCTCTTGCTGTGAGGCGAACTCTGAGATCACACTACAGTGGGGAAAAGACAAATTCCAGATGGTGGCCAAACCTTGCTTTATCCTAGAAAAAATTTTGTTTAAAAGTCCGTTTGATGGTTTGTGGTTTCGACAAAAAGGGTTAGAAGAATAGGAATCAGATTGTTAGTGGTTTTGATTAAGTGATATAGACCCTATTACAATGAAAATAAACCCCATATTCTTTTCTATAAATACTGTAATTTATTATAATGCACACAGTCAAAATTATATTTTTATAAACTTTCACCAATTTTCATGTCTTGAAAAACTATACAGACAAGACATATGTTGTTAGAACATTTTTGTTAACCTTACATAAGCTTTCACGTGAAAAGAAATGCATGTTTATTGAGATATTTACAGAAATATAAAAACATATGGCTAATTGTATAATTAGCAATACAAATACTGGGTATATTTCAAGATTTGCAACTTACAATGCAAATTTCAAAGACAGTTTTGTTCAACAACATCTAAGGTTTCATCTATTGTCATGAAACAGTTTGCAAATCACTTGTTTTTTTGAAGTATTAAGTATATATGGAAATATTGCTTATTTTTGTAATTACTAACAAACACTGTGGTGGTGGTGCTGCGGTAGCGTTGTTGCCTCACAGTAAGACATTGTCCTATTCAATTCTCAGCTAGAGCGTCTTATGTGTGGAGACATGCGTGAAAGGGCGTACCTTCGTTGAAGGTTGTGCGTCAGGGCTGGCAACTCGGCACATAAAAATCTACTGCCAATCATTAGCAGACCGGAGTTCCGCTGTGGCACCCCTAACCGGGAAAAGCTGAAAGACACAACACAACAACTAACAAACAACTAGCATTATTTACAGTATAGTATGATGCAAACCAGCATTTTCAGTGAATGTACTGTTTCCCACACTGGTATTTGGCACTATACACCTCAATAAAATGTACATCTCTCAGTTCTTTAAATATACCTTTTGCAATATTGTCTATTATTAGCTGGTAAATCACTTAAAGAAGCCTGACCCAAAAAATTTCCAGACACCATAAGGAGGTATGGGTGTGAACTGGACATATATAAAAAGGGATTATATGATTGAGTGAGTAATGAAAAAATCTTTCTCTAATGCTATTCTTATAGTAGAGCATATACAACAATGATCATGTTGTTTTATGAAAAGAGATATGGTATTTGTAGGTCTGATGTCATAACAGTATGTAAATTTAAAAGTTTATATTCTCTCAGATAAACAGAATTGAGACTTAAGGCCTGATTCAGAAAACTTTGCTGCTTTGTGTTAAGCAAATTTGCAGGAGTGGCCACTCACAAGTTATGTGCAATTCAGAAAATCAGGCTGCATGATGTAGGAAGTCCAAATAGCTCAGTCTGTTGCTGTGTATGATAATGAGGCAAAACAAAATGGAGGAGTGATTCAGAAAGGTATAAATGTCTCAAAATGGGGCTTCCACCTGCTGTATAGTTGAACTGAGACAAATCCTTGTATCCAAATTGAGTAATATTAGGGGATGCAACAGCTTTAGTAAACGTGTATTAAATGAGAACCTGCCCATACTCTAAAACAAAAAATAATATAACCACAGCTTCCCTCTTAACCTCTCATAGTCATCTGTCTCCCAAACTTTTATCCCATCATCCAGCTATGCCCCTTTTCTTTCTTGTTACTCACTGAACTCTACCTCCTACATACTTCTTATTCCTACATTACTTCCCACTACCTCTTATCTTCAAACTCCCTCCTGCCCCCATTTCTCCCACTTTCCCACTGACTTACTCCTTAACTCATCTCTCAAACATCCAACATCTTATCCTTACTTTCTCCACTAACCCTCCACCTCACTACCACTAATAATGTGATTCATTCATTATAAATCACCTTTACCTTCTCCAGCTACTAGCAAATGATTACTACTTGACTTATTCTTGAATCTACTTGGAATCTACCAGCGAATGTTTTTTACTTATAATTTGTTAAACAGATTGCAACTCTTACTGTAAGTTCTATCAGTGCTGTAAGTGCACCTCCATTGTAACTGATCTACAAATTATTGTAATAATTTTGACATAGTACATATGTATCTCGTGTGTGTGTGTGTATATATATATATATATATATATATATATATATATATATATATATGTGTGTGTGTATATATATATATATTTTTTTTTTTTTTTTTTTTTTTTTTACTATGTATATTTTGCAATGTTAAATGTTATAATTATACATTGCTGGAGCTTTTCTCCCCGGGCCTCTGCTGACAATGGGTTCCTGACCCAGCTGGACTTTCCCAATCACCAAATGTCAATCAATAAATAAATAGTGTTGCTTCCATGCATCATAATGCATTATATTCTCCACAAAGGTGTATGGTCATCTGACCACACAACATTTTATGTACTCCACAACACCAGCATTGAGGACCGGTACTATGCTGATGGGGAGACCATTCAAAAAGTATAAATATATGTTGGCCTTTTCTCCAGAACAGTGGGAGTCAAGAGTATCTATCTCAAGTTATGTGTTACTTTATATATGTTACTTATAGGGACCTTTTACTGACCTACTGGGGACCCAGTGGGGGTATTCTGGGCCTCTGCCTCAAGAATACTCCATCACATTCTAGATGCCATGCTTTATCATGTATGGGAGTATATGCGGTACCTACATACCTGAAAGGAAATAGCCAAACCATACAAGAGTATTATGATATAGCCCATATACCAGTACAGTAACATATACATATACTAAATACCTCTGTAACACTGGTACCAGGTACATATATCACATAACAACTAAAGAAATAACAAGGACATATACCAGTACAAGTACAGTATACATAATATACAAATACAAGACTGACAAGATCTGTCTTACTGGTACCAAGTGCATATATCACATATATACACACACATAAAACAAGGACATATACCAGTACAGTAACATATACATATACTAAACAAGACTGACAAGATCTGTGATACCTCTGTAACACTGGTACCAGGTACATATATCACATACAACTACAGAAAATAAGGACATATACCAGTACAGTAACATATACATATACCAAACAAGACTGACAAGATCTGTGATACCTCTGTAATACTGGTACCAGGTACATATATCACATACAACTACAGAAAATAACAAGGACATATACCAGTACAGTAACATATACATATACTAAACAAGACTGACAAGATCTGTGATACCTCTGTAACACTGGTACCAAGTGCATATATCACATACAACTACAGAAAATAACAAGGACATATACCAGTACAGTAACATATACATATACTAAACAAGACTGACAAGATATGTGATACCTCTGTAACACTGGTACCAGGTACATATATCACATACAACTACAGAAAATAACAAGGACATATACCAGTACAGTAACATATACATATACTAAACAAGACTGACAAGATCTGTGATACCTCTGTAACACTGGTACCAGGTACATATATCACATACAACTACAGAAAATAACAAGGACATATACCAGTACAGTAACATATACATATACTAAACAAGACTGACAAGATCTGTGATACCTCTGTAACACTGGTACCAGGTACATATATCACATACAACTACAGAAAATAACAAGGACGTATAACAGTACAGTAACATATACATATACTAAACAAGACTGACAAGATCTGTGATACCTCTGTAACACTGGTATCAGCCTTCATCAAAAATTGCACATGTGGAAAAGCAATTATTGCAGAGACCATGCATAATATGCAAGTATATTGTAAGGAAAGTTCAATTACTACTGATTGCAGTTTTAAAGCAGCTTGATGCAGGTATTGCACAAGAAGACAGCTGTACTACTGATTGTTCCAGTCACCAGCTATTGATATGTTGCAGAGTTCAACAGTCTGATAGCATGTGGGAAGAAGCTCTTACTAAACCTGGAGGACTTGCAATGTATACTACGATATTGTCTTCCTGAAGATAAGCAGATGAGCAGTCCATGTGCAGGGTGTGTGTGCCCTCTTATTATTTTTCTGGCTCTGTCACTATCATGCTTCATATAGGGCCTGCAGAGCTGGAAATGAGGATCCAAATGGATCTTCTCCACTACCTTCAACACCTTCCTTATGGCCTTATGAGGCCTTGCAGTTCCCAAACCAGAATGTGAGATTACTAGTCAAGGTGCATTCAGCGGTACCCCTATAGATGGTTTTGAGGACAGAGGAAGGAAGACTAGCTTTCCTCAGCTTCCGCAAGATGTGTAGGGGTTGATGTGATTTCTTCTTCACAATGTAGTTAGTATTTGTTGACCATGCTAGGTCCTCAGAAATACACACCCAGAAATTTGGTGGCCTCTCCACTGTTCCCCTTTTAATTATGAGTGGATGACGTGAGTCCTGATTTTTTTTTTTTTTTTTTTTTTTTTTTGAAGTCCATTATTAATTCATTGCTTTTATTTACATTTAGAGCCAGGTTCTTAATATCAATTCAAGATACATGAAGAGCAAATGGTATGGCACCTGTTGTTGAGCAGTTGGCCCTGTAGGCAAATTGAAGTGGGTCTATTGTTGCTGGTAGGTTTACAGATAGGTGGTCCTTGATCAGCCAATCAAAGCATTTCATCACTGTTGAGGTTAGAGCAACTGGATGGTAGTCATTTAGGCTAGCTGGCTTTGATTTCTTTGGTAGGGGTATTATAGTAGTATTCTTGAAGCACCCTGGTACTTGGGCCTGACTCAGAGATGTATGTTGAAAATATCCACAAGTACTGTTGACAGTTGAGCAGAGCAGTCTCTAAGTACTCTCCCTCAAATGTTGTCAGGGCCAGCTGCATTGATGGGATTTACTCGGCTTAGGATATTTGAGTTCCACTGGGTTGAATCAGAGTACTTCCTCATTTTGTTTGATGGGGAGTTTAGTTGCCACGGTGTTGTTCCCCTCATTGAAACTACTGAAATAGTTCATAGGTAGGTACTAGGCTATCGGCCCAAGGGCCTACGTCAGCCTAGCCAGCAAGGTTCCATAGCTTACGCCACCCAAGAAAGTTATTTTCCTGTGCCACTGTCCAGCAGAGACACATTTGTGATCCCCAGTGTGTATTTCCTATTTCCCATCCACTCATCAAGATTTTGCTTGAAGAGTGCTAATGAAGAACTTTGCTTGACATAGATGGGTAGCTTATTCTAGAGTATAGGAAGTCTCTGGGACAGGAATCTATCCCTCTAGCATGTCCTGTTTATTGTGGTGTCAAGGTTTAGGTCCCTAGAGCGTGTAGCTCTGAGGGATTGGGATTTCTTTAGGTGTAGCATGTTCAACAGTTCTGGGTTTGACATAGCTTTATATGTTAGGCAGAGATCACCTCGGAGTAGGCGATATGCTACAGAGTAAAGCTGGAGTTTTTTGAGGTGGTCAGTGTGCGGCATTTGTTTGAGGCCAGTAATCCTATTTGGGAGGTATATCTGTGGCCTTTCCAGCTGCTGCAGATGTCTTGTGAGGTACATTCCAAAAGGGGTATTGTACTCTATAATGGGTCTAATGAGTGACGAGTTGAGGGGAACAATGACCTCTTTTCTCCTGGAGGAGAAGGACTTCCTGACTACTGTGGCGATGTGACTATCAAAGGAGAGACTACTATCCACCTGGGTCCCAAGGTCTGTTATCACACATTTGGTGTTAGATTGCTGCCTATGTGGTAGTTCATGGGTACAGAGTTGTTAAGTTCATTCAGGAATTTGATGTTATCTTCACATTTTGAAGAAACAGGCCTGTAGTCTATTATACCTTATATCCCCTGCCACAGCTGTCTTGTGTCTCTTGTGTCATTGAAGTGACCCTCTGGTCTGTGGCACCATACTCACATTTTGCCTCCTTTATCTACCTGTTGAAATTAGCTCTGACCACCCTGAGTGCATCTTTCTTATTTGCTTTTTATGCAGCATTCTTTGCTTTCAGGAGCTCATATATCCTGCTTGTCAGCCATGGTTTCTGGTTTGCCCGTGTGGTGATGCTTTTAGCGACTGTGACATCATCCACATATTTTGTGATGCAGGCCATCACTGACTCTCTGTACTCCTCAAGGTCTACTTGGTTGTTTACTGTAGCTGTCTCCTTGAACACATCCCAGTTCATGCTTTAGAAGCAGTCTTTAGTCCTGAGACTGCACCCTCCAGTCAAACCTTTACTAGTTTCTTAGATGGCTTGCTTCTGTTTAGCAGTGGTTTGTATGCAGAGACTAGCATAATAGCCAGGTGATCTGAACTGCCCAGGTCTGGATGGGGCCATTGCCTTGTAAGCTGTAAAGTACGTTCTCCCCCCTCGTTGCAAATTCCACATGCTGGTAGAATCTGGGAAGTACTGATTTCAGGTTGGCTTTGTTGAAGTCACCTGCTTATATGTAAGCAGACTGGATTCTTGTTCTGGCTATCATTTTTGAACTGGTACAGTGTGGCCAGTGCCTCTTTGGTATTGGCATTTGGAGGGATGTACACACCTATAATGCTCACACCACTAAACTCCCTTGGCAGGTAGAAGAGTCTACATTTTAGTTATATAAACTCAAATCCCACTGCTCAGAGAACATTGACTAGTTTGCAGCAGTTGCACCAGTTGTTGTTTACATAAATACAGGCACCCCCTCCTCTGGCTTTACCACTGAGAGCCCTGGTGCCTGTCATCTGGAAATAATGTCATCCCTTCCACATAGACTGCACAGTCATAAATATTAGTGTTCAACCGCATCTCAGTAAATTCAAGCAAACAACAGTTTCTCACCTTACTCTGTTTGGAGAGTTCCAGCCTTAAGTGATCCATCTTGTTATCCAGAGACCAAACATTTGTTAGTAACATGGATGGAAGTGCAGACCTGTGGGGGTTGGCTTTAGGTCTTGCAGTTATACCAGCCCTAGAACCGCATTTCCTTGTTTTGTCACATCTTCTTATTTTAATACGCATCTTCTGAGTGGTGTGGACATGTTTTCTCCACTAAAGTACTTATGGCCGTGTTGTAATATGATTCATGTGTTCCTGTGTGCGGAATTACATATTATACTTAGGAAACAGTTACAGCAGGATGTGCCCTTACAGAGATAGCAGTTCCCAGCACAATAGGCGTGGAAGCTGAGTCAAAGGGGAGTCAGTGGAGGGGCCAGGGGATGGTCATGCCAGACAGAGGCAGGACCAGTATGTCATGGCACTAGCACAGAAACAACAAGTTGCACATAGCTTCAGAAAAGAGTATTCAGAAGCAAAGCAAGTACACTACAGTAAAAATAATACATGCAAAACCAACACCATGCTGTGCCTACCCATGCATAGGCTGGGCATGCAGTGCATTAGATATAGGCACCCCGAGTAATAATGTGCAAAGAGTAAGGAACAGTTATGATCTGCACAGGGTCATGACCACAAGGGCCTTTTTAAGCCTGGCCATGCATCCCAAATCTCTGACAAGTTCTGATACCCTTGATGAGTGTAAGCATGTGCCTAGGAAATGAACCATTTACAGGTTACCTATGTCCATTAGAGACATAGGTGCCAAACCAGGGATTCCAGTTTCCCATCCAATTGTCAGTGCCAAAATGTCTGTGTAGGTGTGTAATGTGCTAGAGGCTGAGGTGGTGTGAGTGTGGGTCTGCAGGCACACAGCCTCAGCATTAGCTGCAGCACTGTGGCTTGGTCTACTGGACAGATCCAGGGTATGCATGGCAGGGGGTTCAGCATCTGTCCAGAAAAACTGGTTCTACTAGGAGTTGTCCTGGATGCACCATGACACTGGATAGTTGCTGGTATGCTGCATGACCTGAGTGATGTTGGCTAGGAGATGTGCCAGCATGATGACAGCCATGACCATCAGACATTCTCCACAATACATGAGGGAGCAGGATCTCAATTATCCACAGTCACATGGGGTTAAGGTGTTTACCTTACAAACACAAGTTGCAGGGTTTGATTCTCAAATGGGATACTTAGCTAGGCTTAAAATAGTCCACAAGGGTAGTTAGCCTAGTACTAACTTATGAACTGTGAACACTAGCAGATGACCAGCTCCATGGATTGAATCTTGTCCTTGTCAAGTAAGCAAGAAAAAGACATTGAATGTTTTCAGTGTGTGAGTCTATCTCTCCAACTCATTATTTCTGGCATGGCTGAGGTGATAAGTGTGTGATTCTACAATGCCCCATACACATACATTAGGTTGCAGCCACAGACACAACAGCTACTGGGGGAAGAATGGTAACTATGTCTCCAGTGCTCAACATTAACCCCCCCCCCCCCATTTGGCCTCTCTGGCCATGAGTCCTAGGGTCAGATTCAGACTTCTGTTACCTGGGCCAGCACACTTCCCTGATAAATATTGTCCTCGTCGACCTGTACACTTTGTAATGTCTATGCAGTCTGGGTATCTGCAGATATAAAGACTGTGTCCTTAGTCTGTGTTAGGGACACTGTGATCACACTCCCTGAATGTGCTAGCCCATCTCCACCTTCAATATTAGACACTGCAGATCCAGATGCATCAAATGGGGTGCAGTTCCTCATTGCTGGTGATGGATAAAGAATCACCTGAGAATACACCAAAGCACAAAATATCCAGTGTAAGTTTGACTTAGCCACAACTAAACATACAACTGAGACTTTTACTACTAGCAACATGATAACAATAATAGCTTATGACCAATGTAACTACTTACTGTATGCCAGATGGTTTTAATGAAGTGTTATACAGACTAAAGGACACAGAGGACTTACAGATATGAATACATTGAAATAGCACTACACAGATATGGATACATTGAAATAGCACTACACACCTGGAACATATGCAGTGGACAATCTCTGGACCCTGTCCAACTCTGCTCCAACAACCAGCATCACACTGTGAGCATAATTCTTAGCCTCTAAGCATAAGTAATCTGGAGAAAGTTTGAGATTATGGGGGGGGCAAAGGCCCAAAAATAGTACATTTTAAATATTGCTCTTATAAACTTTGAAAGTTGTTAGAATAACTGGATTTGTGTTAGCATGCATTTTCTGAAGGATATGAAGTCTGATAATCAAATGTCTGTCGTTATTTAGTGACTTCAGTCCTCAGTGATTTGCCATAAAACTACAAATTTTATTAGGAACAGACAAAAATATGAGGCAAAAATCAATCTGTACACTCTGCAAAAATCTGGACATTTGAGAGGTATGACTATGGGACTCTCTAAAGGTGTCATTTCTTTGATAGAGGCCAGAAACTCCTCTGCTTCATTGAGAGGTGTTACTCTCGACAGGCCTGACCCCACCCCCACCTGTTGCCCTATATTCCCTTGCCAGGATTTCTGCTCTTTGTACGGCACTTAATTTTATGTTGGTAGCCCAGCACACCATTTTATAACTCCAGTCCTGCTGACCAACCACATTAATACTGGTGAAAATCTCAGCCCAGGCATAGTGTCACAGTAAGCCCAGCACACCATTTCATAACTCCAGTCCTGCTGACCAACCATATTAATACTGGTGACAATCTCGGCCCAGGCACTGTGTCACAGTAAGCATAGCACACCATTTCATAACTGCAGTCCTGCTGACCAACCACATTAATACTGGTCACAATCTCAGCCAAGACACAGTGCCACAGTAAGTCCAGCACACCGTTTCATTACTCTAGTCCTGCTGACCAACCACATTAATACTTCATAAGCACTTCATTTTATGTTGATAGCCCAGCACACCATTTTATAACTCCAGTCCTTCTGACTAACCACATTAATACTGGTGAAAATCTCAGCCCAGGCATAGTGTCACAGTAAGCCCAGCACACCATTTCATAACTCCAGTTCTGCTGACCAACCACATTAATACTGGTGACAATCTCAGCCCAGGCACTGTCAGAGTAAGCATAACACACCATTTCATAACTGCAGTCCTGCTGACCAACCACATTAATACTGGTCACAATCTCAGCCAAGGCACAGTGCCACAGTAAGTCCAGCACACTCTTTCATTACTCTAGTCCTGCTGACCAACCACATTAATACTGGTCATAATCTCAGCCCAGGCACTGTGTCAGATTAAGCCCAGCTCACCATTTCATAGCTCCAGTCCTGCTGACCAACCACATTATTACTGGTTACAGTCTCAACCCAGGCACTTTGTCACAGACAGGGGATGATCAGCTACCTGTATATCAAACAGCTGCAGCCAATGGAGATGGAGGGCCAGGAGTAGCCATCATTCTCTGCATCAGAGAATTTTGCCTAATGTGTTGATGTTGATGAACCAAAGATGCATTGCTCCATTTCTGCTTGAAGTTTCTTTAGGGATTGCTCTGTTGGCATGGAAAACAGTGTAATTAAAAATCCTTTTACCCTTATGGCTCTTACAAATCCTAACACCACCAGTATCCTGGCCATATCACATGTAGCATGCTGTTTGTGTGCCTGACAGTTAAATAGCTGTATCCATACTCTTTAAATAATGTCATGGATCTAGGTTTACTGAGCACGTCCCTAAAAAAACAATCTCAGAACTACAACTGATCAAGGACACAAGACTGTAACTGTCACTGTTACAAATATTGACATTATTGACATTTGATTACTGGCAAAGTCCAACTGGATCGAAGACCATTTTCAGCAAAAGCCCCATTTGGCTACTGACATATGCAGTCTATAAAACACTAAAGCTGTATTGAACAGTGTTCTCTGTGCTTAGGGGTGTGTCTAACATCCATATTAACAATCCTACATCCCACTAATTACTGTACTCTTGCAATTCCTCTCTCAGGACACCTTGACCAGCACATTCAAAAGAACTGACCCTTATTGTCAACAGGCTGAATGGTAATTAAAATAAAAGTATCCAATGAGTGGGGTAGTAAGAAGTAGCACTTACCCTGTACAAGGAAATTTATTTTTGCTGATGACATTTTTTTCTCAAACTCACCTTATGCAGGAATCAAGCTGAGTGGCACTGCATGCCATACAGAAGTATTGCACAGAGCTCCTTCTATGTGCATGTCTCCTGATGATATTGAAAACAGTAGGTAACTGCACAAGGGAAGACTGGAGCAATTAAGCCAGTTCTAGGATGAGTACACCTGCTTCATAATGCCTTGCTTTTAATTTTAACAGTAGTAGGGATTCATTCAAAAAATGTATATGAGGGGAAAGTGGGTCGGGATATTAAGGATCTAAATTGTGAGGATGCCTGCGAGTAATCCCCTATTGGGGCTGGGCTAGCAGACACTGCAGCTGTGAGCACCCCATACTATCCACCAACCTGGTGTTTCTTTCTCCACCCCTGTTGGTTGTTCAATCCTCCCCTCACTGGAGCCATCTCTCTATCTGACTGTCTGTCTGATGTTTCTTTCACCATTGTGTCCCCCTCCCTCATTGTACTACCACAGACCTTTTCAGTCATCAGTAGTGTAGCTAGGGAGGAGAGAAGGGGTCAACTGCTCTTGACGCAAAGTGTTAGGGGGTGTGATCGGTCATCTATCACTGATCTTGATCCCTTTGTGTGTGCCAGTGATTATTGTGTGGGTATAGGGGAGACTTATGCCTGGCCTACAGAGCAATTCAAGGCCCAAACCTAATGAACTTGCTGCATATCACTAAATCAAACAGGACTAAGGCTACCCATTCCTGGGACCGAAATATGGCTTGTGACTTAAATAGGACATGCTGGAGGGACAGATTTATCTCTCAGTGACTGCCATGTCTTTGAACAGGCTACCAATTCATGTGAAACAGAACACCTCTATGACACTGTTCAAGAGGAACTTGGATGAGTGGATGGGGCACTGTAAATTTTTACCAGGGATAGAGTCCACAACCCTCCTGGACATGGGCAGTCATCACTAAATGCAATCTTGGTTATTGATTAGCATATGGGATTACATTGGGATAAACTGGCTAGGCTTAAAATGACCCCTGGATAGATAGCCTAGTAAATTCCTATGATCCTATGGTCTAAACAGCAGTTGCTACAGTTTAAAAGAAAAAAGTTTATTTTTTTCTTTTTTTATCTTTTTATTTTAATTAAAATCTGAGTCCTGTAGATCTTCATGTGTGTTGTAAACTGTAGCAACAGGACCTAACTGAACCAACTATTGCTAGTCAATCATAGATGCCTTCCCCCTGCTGTTTAACCCTTTTACCTTCTTTTTACTTCCTTCTGCAATGTACCTTCTTTCAAATTTAAAGTGGGTGCATGTCTCTCAACAAACTATTTTCCTCCTTCCTCACATCCATCCTGCTCATTCCTTATTTGCTCACCTTCTCTTCTGACCTCTGCATGCTTCCACTTTCCATCTCTTGTACTCCCATTTCTAATCTGTAATCTGATCAGAGCCATAGCTGGTTTAACTAGCATTCTGTGCCTGTCCCACAAACTGGTGGCCCACCCCTACAGCTCTTCAAGTGAAAAGCAAAAAAAGCCAAGTACATGCCCCTAAAAAAACAGGAGGGTCTGCGATCTGCTGGTTGGTATTCCTAAAATGCAGGAGTTGACCATTTCTGTCCCCTTCCCCCAACTCTTTCTCAGATTTTATTGTGTAGGGGGGACAAACAAATCTAGCAGAATGCTTACTACAAGAGTACAAATATATTAAGTAGTTCCTACAGTTAATACCCAGCACAGAGCGCAAAAGCTCTCGGGTGTTATTAAAAACAAACAACAAAAACCTTTTTTTTTAAACTGTAGCAAACTGCTTGCTACATTTGTAAAAAGCAGTTGCTATAGTTTATACACTGCATGGAGTGCTACAGCACTCAGATTTCAGTTAAAAAAAAGCAAGAGAGAAAAAAATCTTGTTTTTCTTTTACATTTTAGCAAACTGCTTGCTACAAATATAGCAAGAAGTTGCTACAGTTTAAACCACGCAGGGAGCACTACAGCAGTCATGATTGACTGCAAATGCAACATCAACTGTTATCCATCAGGATCAGTCTTAGATGACTGAACATCACCCCGATACTTTGCCACTTCACCCTTTCCTAGCTACACTATTGAATCTAGTAAAAAAATAAACACACTTCACACATGCCCATATAGGGTTTATAAATCACTTTTGTGATCATAATGTGCATGACAGGTTAAGAACAGTACTGCTGAGGCCCATGTAAAACTAAAGAGGACTGCCGCCGGGCATTACATAGCAAAAATTAAGTACACTCATTGTCACTTACTACAAATATTGGCCATAGCTGCCATTGGTTGGGCAAATGTGAGCTGTGCATTGTCATGTGGCAGTGTGCAAATACAAACCAAGGTAAAAAGTTTACACCTTTAATGTGACTGCTTCTATTGCTCTGCAGATAAATGAAGCACTTTGTACAGGGAGCACTACAGTACTTATGATTGACTGCAATTGTAATACCAGCTTTTATCTATCAAGATCAGTCTTGGATTACTGATCACACCCCAACACTTTGAGCCTGGGGAAGATTTAAGTTCCTTCAGTGTTGTATGCATGATTTTTTTATGACATTAACATTATAGCACAGGTACAGTGGTCAGACTCTGAAGTAATAAGTATTTTTAGTCGATATATCTTATAATTTTTCTGTACCCCACCTACCGTGCTTGTTTCTTTGTTGTTTTTTTTTTTAACATCAGTTACATGACATTGATATCTGTGTCCCTCCTACTTTCAGCACACTTCCCTTACTATCTTCCACAAGCTTCTTCTCTGCATATACATATTCTTGGATTAAAAAAATTAATAACACACAAACATTATGACCAATTATGCATGCAGGTTTCTGCTGAACACCCTAAAGGCTCATGCTCACTGAATGAGTACTTCTGTTGCTCATAGTTCACTGCATCCACAACTTGGTCCAACGACTGTAGCCTCGATGAGGAGCTATTTGATGCCCACACTAGCAGGATCACACTCATAGTCAACAGACTCAGGTTGGTTATTATCATGGACACAGTGTCTCTGAATCCCCAGCTATATTTTTGTTTTCAACTCAAAATTTCTTAATGTCGACTATAATCTTAATTTGTATTACCTACAAAATGCAGTATCTCTGTATCACCTTCTCAAATTCATATAATATTTTCAGAAAAAGGGTTAGCCATAATGTAAATATCAATAACTCAGTAACATGCAGTGTGAGGAAATGGCATCTAGAGTGTGTACATATCAGTGTTTTGTATGAGAAGTAAGCATTATTTTACGTTCTGATGTTATACCATCAGAGTAAGACATATACAATCATATACAACTCTAATTTTTATTCAGTGTGTTCATAAGTTAGATGATGTGTTCAAGCCTTACAGCTTTCAAGGAACACTGTCTCCTGTAACTGTCTCCAGTAGCCCCAACGCAATCATCCAAATACTTCTTAAACTTTACTAGACTATACGCACCTCTGATATATTCAGAACATTTATTTCATAATTGCCCTATGCATCAGCCAAAATACATAGTGTGTGTGTGTGTCTGTGTGTGTGTGTATAGATATATATATATATATATATATATATATATATATATATATATATATATAGTGTGTGAAAGATTTTGCAAAAGCTGAGTGGCAGTGTAAGTCTTCTGGCATTCCCTGCTGCTATATGATGGTATTTTTGAAAGTTTTGAAATGCTCTAACAAAATCCTCAGAAGACTATGTTATGACTCTAACAGGTGAATTTATTGTATAATTATAGGGATAAAGACATCTTCGTGCCAAGTATGATGAGCTACATTTTATAGATGTCATTTTAAATGTTTTTATATATGGGCTACTGGCACATTTGCACTGACTGAAAAGTTTGTTTTTGTAGAGACATATACATGATTTTTTCCTTTGGATGAAGTGCCATTTTAAACAAGTTATGTTGTGAATATGTGCTGTGTTGTAAGTACTGAACAGAAGTCATGTACATGTGCCTTATGATACCACATGTATGTATGTATGTATGTATTTATTTATTTGCATTTGTTCACCAGGACAGTCCAAACTGGACAAAACCCCTTTTCAAAGGAGGCTGGAGGGGACTTTATATTTACATATTAAAACATAAAACATAGCATATTATTGCAATTGTTCAACTACCCAAAGTAGGTTTGAGAAATACGAGTGTCTGAAAACATTCCTAGACCCAAACAAAAGAAAAGAATCAAATAGCAAACGTGCGAGACGTATATAAATATATAAATAGGGGCAGAAAGTCACATGTTCTCATGTGCGCTCCATGCAAGTAGAAAAGGGAGTGGTTACAAGAAAATACCGTTAGTGATGCGCTAATGTGATCACCCAGGTGTGTAACCAAACATTGCAAAGCTGCTGTTTGAGTCTGCTTTTAAACGATTTCAATGTTTCTAGATGTCCTAGTTCAACCAGTATCTTACTTTACAGTTTACTTACATACCTTGAGTAAAGTGAGTTGCCAGCTATGGTGTTAGATTTTGTACAAATTAAGAGAGATTTGTTTCCTGAACACAGTTCTCTCTTAGGTGTGTATTGCTGGAGAATGCTGCTTAAAGGACACTTTTCGAGTTTATAAATTAGGGTGTGTGTAGTAATGAGGTGTGAGGAGGGATGTTGTGGAAGCTCAATCCAGTGTAATTGTTTAAGAGCAGCACAGTGATGTTATCTGGTTGTGAGGTTAAGAAATAAATCAATACCCAGAACAGCCGACTACTGTAGAAAAATATAGGTGTGCAATCACAACTGTTCTTGGTAACAGCACGAATAAGCACTGGCACTGGCTGAATAAATTAGAAATCCACTTTAATCAATAAAATACAATGGTTTAGCGCTTTCATCTACACACTGATAGATTTCTTCAGAACAATTCCACATATGTTTGCACTAGTTTAAATAAATCCAAGCATCCAATCCGTTTCCTTCATGAATTAACAATTAATTAAAGAAATAATCATTTAAAGTGCACCGTGCTTTTTACTGACGAGTAAATGCAATTTCAAGTCATACTAAATAATATAATATATAAACAATACTAATTAAAATATATGTACTTACTTATATATAATTCATATACAAACCATACACAATCATATTATTTAAAATAATACATTAAATGTTCAATGACTAATAATTTATACAAATATTATATACTCCATGAATATTTATCATAATAATATAAAATTTCATAATATATTAAAATGTATCTTTAATCCAGTTTTAGTGTATATTGTGGTCCAGAATAGGTTTAATGGAAATATTTTCATTTAAACCGGGATGTATGGAGGCATTCAATTCATGGAGTATATAATATAGGAAGTTTACACCGGGCCTGACACTCATGTCCCTTATGTATAGAGATAGCTTAAAAATGTCTGCTTCTCAAACTCCTATTTGGATACAGGACATCATTATTTTTTTGAGAAAAGTTGGCTAGGCTTAGAAAAGCCCCCTCCAGGTCGTTAGCCTAGTAACAATCTATGAATCTATGAACATGGCTCAAACAAAATAGAAAAGATGATTACTGGTGTAAGTTGAGCTTCAACTGAGTAATAGACAAACTCAGTTTCACATGGATGGGAAGCCTGTCCCATAGGGGAAACGGTCTCTGGGACACACAGCTGTCTCCACAGCATGTTTTATTTAAGTCACAGACAAAACTCACGTCCCTTGACCTTGTATTTCTTGTACTCTTTGACTTATGAATATGTGTGGATGCCTTGTAATCCAGACATAGATCACCCCTCAGCAATCTATAGGACACTGAGCAGAGGAAAAGGGCTTTAAGGTGCTCTGCATCAGGCAGGATGTTATTCTTTTTGTAAAGAACTCTGAGGTCACTTTAGTTGCTGCATATGCCTGGTCAGTTATATATCAAAATGAGCATTGTACTGCATGACTGGTCTGATAACGGTGGTGTACAGCGGGATAATGACCTCTTTGGACCTTGATGCCATGCTCATACTTATAAGATGCACAACATAAAAGGTTTTCCTCAGTGTTAGAAAGTCAGGCAAATAGAGGACAATACATACGTGGATTTCAGCCAGTTTGTTACGCATGCTTCATACATTTATGATTAAGAACAGTAAACTAGACACTATTAATGGAGATGAAGAAAGAGAAACTGGATAACCTTGGCGAGCTGATTGAGTTTTGTGGTTCTTTCTCAAGGCCTGGATTATGATGGATGCCACCACTAAGGTTCAGTTGGAGTTTGTGTCTTGTAGCTGCTAAAGGTGGTAAAGAATAAGCACAATAAATTAAAAAGAAAAGCCGAACTTCACCACCACGGCGACCTTACAAATTCCTCTTATTGGCACACGTAGTTAAAAATCACTGCTGGGAAGTTCTATTAAAAACTTAAAAGTTAAATCTCTTTGTCAAATGATAAAACACTTTTGGCTTTGCCTTCATCAGATCATAAAAAAAGTTGGGGAAACTTTTCATTAATAAATTATTCTTCAACAATCAAAATGCTGTTTCCACACCAACACCCTCTTGCTGTTACTATTAGCTCTGTACCAGTAATGTGTAAGAAAAACCTACACACCTCTATTTATACCCAATCTTAGTCCTCCTTCCTTTCAAAATAGGTCTTAGTGGAATTATGGTGTTTAGTCCTGGTGGGCAATCTGCTTTCAGGTTTATTATCCATTTCATCTCATTCTTTTTTGGTGAGATTATTAATGTTACCCCTTTTTGGTCCCTTAAACGTACATTCTATGACTTTAAAACTAAAGTGATGTGTGAGAAACATCATTATATGATTAGCTAAGGCATTTCATTGATCCTTATTCCATATATCTCTTAAGTGCCTTAGAATTCTGTTCTTAAACACTTGATCAGTTTTACCATCATAATATGCAGTGCAGATCTTACGAGTAGCCAACTAGACCATATGTGTGTTACAATTTGCGCTACAGGAGAAATGATATTCCAGCCCTGATTGTGGATGATGAAAAAAATTACTAGTGTCTATTACATTGCAAGCAGTGCACTTCCCACATTTGAAAGTTCCTTTTTTTGTTCATCAAATCCGCTGTGGTGCAGCGGTAGCGTTGTTGCCTCACAGCAAGAGGTTCTCCTGTTCGATTCTTGGCTGGAGTGCAGGGAATACCTTCTATATGGAGTCTGCATGTCCTTCCCGCAGTTGGGTGGGCATTTGAAAGACATGTGTAAATGGGCATGCCTTTGAAGGTTGGATGTCGATCTGGCACCTTGGCATTCATGATAATCTACTGCCAATCATTAGCGGACCGGAGTTCCACTGTGGCGACCCCTAACTGGGAAAAGCTGAAAGACAAACAACAACAATAACAACTCTTTCTCTTGGGAAGCCATCTTTCAGACACAATCATCTTTTCAAGTTCTTTTTGTTCCTGAAAGTAAAGCTCAGTTCATCCTCCACTATCTCATCTAGTTTGTTATCTTGTGTTAATCTTGGGCAAAACCTTCGAACATCACATATATCTTTGCTGTCATTCGTAAAGGTTAGCATAAATCAAACTTTATCTTTAGTATAGGTGTCATTCTCCTTAGACTTTAATTTTAGTAGACCTATTCTTAGTGCAATAGGGCCAGCTTTGTTTTCTCAAATTACATACTTTCTCTACATTCAGAGTGGTATCTGATAGAGATTGTATAAATTAAAATGTTTTCCCCAAAATTATACTGTGTGTGCAGTAAAAGAAAAGATGGCTTGCTTTGCAAGAACAGTTAATTTCTTGTAAATGTTCAGCTTAGATATTAATAACATATAGCTGTGGGCTTACTGTAAAAGGCATCCTATTATAGAAAAAAGCAAGTGAGCTTTCAGATGCAGAAATAAATAAAATAAAATACAGACACTTCAAGTGATGCAAAGATGACGTGGAGAGACTTTTTGTGAAGTCTTCAGACACAGCAAGGAAGAAAATAACCAAAGAAGGAAATATTTGTCATTTTAACAGGAACTATCCAGGCTAGAAATAACCTGTGGACGTTTTCATGACTCAAACAGAAACCAGAAGAACAAGTCACAAGGACATTAAAAATAACATTGACATTTAAAAGAATATATAAACTAGACAGTAATTTTCACTCTTTAGTGACATCTTTGGACTAAGTGTGCATTAGTCTGTCTAGCTTTGTTATAATAGAATTGAAATAACTGACAGTATTAACTGTTTGGCAAGAATTTATACTAACACGGTGCTGCGGTAACGTTGTCGCCTCACAGTAAGACGCTGTCCAGTTCGATTCTCAGCTAGAGTGTCTTCTACGTGGAGACATGTATGAATGGGTGTACCTTCTTGAAGGTTGTGCATCAGGGCTGGTAACTCGGCACGTAAACCTCAACTACCAATCATTAGCGGACCGGAGTTCTGCTGTGGAGACCCCTAACCGGGAAAAGCCGAAAGACACAAACAAACAAATATTAACGGATACAGTAGTACGGTGTCAGCCTAGCTCTCTGCTATAATATTTTTACAGTGGAATAATATTTTACAATGGTAAGCCTATTCCAATGGTGAGCCTAGCCTACTGGCCTTGACCTTTTTTTATCCGTTACCAACAGTTAATTTTTCATAAAGGCTTTAAATTTTCCGTGAGTTCAACAGATCGACAGTTCCAGTGCATCAACAGATCAACAGTTCCAGTATTTTGTTGGTGGATACAGAGTGATGGGGTAGAAGCTGGCCTGCGACGTTCCACCATTAATTCATCTGTTGAAAGACACACTGTCTTCTAAGTGACTTCAGCCTGATCACCTGTTTGTCATCTATGCAAAATCTGGTAAATTCCTCACAGTTATAACATAGATGCCAGTACAGACAGATAACTTTACAATGCCCACATATTGTAGATATAAATTTACATGGTTTAAATTTTCTGTATCAGACATGAAATGTAAATCTAAAATGTTTAACGTTCAGAATTTACATAACAGTTGCGTTTATAAATGTATAAATGCCTATAATCCATATATAAAATGTACAACAATTCATAAAGACTTTTTTTATGTAAAAATAACTTTCCAAACGTATGTCTATCTTGTCACAGGAGTCTAGTATGTAAGCCATGCCAAGTGATATATCCTATTCTGATAAACAATGTTTGATTCTAGCATTGTTAGTTCTTCACATATACAACAGTTAAATGTACCTTCTGCAGTCACCTAAATCTCATACAGTACAAATGCATGCAATTATTGTCAGTAATGTAATACACTACATAAAAATGTTATTTATAGTAAATATTGCAAATGCACATAAAGAATAAAGTTCTAACATAATAAAGTGTGCTATTAATATTAACCTTTTAAAGAAAAGGTTTTCACAGCTTTTCAAAATGTCCCTAGTGACAGTAGTAAGGGGCAATAATGCCATTTAGAGGAACAGACTCAGCATAGCATTCAGACTTTACATAATGATATTTCTGGTATAACATAACAATCGGACAAAGCCCAACAAGATTTACTATGGGCACAAACTACAAAAGTTAATCTGACAAAACAGTTACAAAAAGCCCAGCAAAGTTTACAAGGGGTACAAAATACACCAATTGACATTGGGCAGGGTTCAGCAGAAATTACAGTTATTTCTCCTGCTGATATATATCAATAGTCTTGTTTATTGCGACTCTGCCTCAGTGGCAAGACAAAAAAGGAATTTTGTTTCAATATGTTGGCATTTAAACAATGGTTGACATACATTGTGTGGTCTATTTGAAATAATGCTTTATTTAAATTTTTTTTTTTTTGCATTTACACATGCCAGTTTGGGTCAGAAAGGGATTCATCAACAGTGTTGGCAAACATGCTCCAGTACTAAAGAGTTATAAGCATTTATTCCCAAAATGATTTACAGGGAAAGTTTAGTATTGTCAAAATCAAAGCACATAAAAAAATGTAATACAGAAGAGGCTACAGTAAATGCTTTGGCAGATGTCAAAGCAAGCAACTAAAACTGGTGAGTGTCTAGACTCACATAACTGTTTTAAACACACAAACAAGGTAATGGCAGTTTCCACCATTTAAAACACTTTCTGAAAATGATCAGACAGGCAATCTAAATAGCATGACAGAAAAAAAACAAAATAATGTTTTGGTCAGGCAAAACAGTATGTTCAAGCAATTCTGTCAGACAGTTAATGACATTCTGCAAAATGCAGATGCAGCTGTAAAATCGGTTTATGCCAGACAGATACAGACTCAGAGGTTACACATCTGAAACTCCACCTGGAACAAAACAACGCCAGAGTGCTAGACAGTTTAAAACAAGTACGCAGTATTGCAGATGCACATAGGAAATGTATAAAAACAGCTTGTACACTACATGGGGAAAGGAAGGGGACGTAATACATGGTCTGATGAAACAAACACAGGGGGAACACGAGCAGCTTCTGCTCCACCAGGGTTACAGACAGATACACAAAGTTCAGAAAAACAGGTGATATGTTTAACTTGTAAGAAAATAGGCCACATTAAACAGGATTGTCCATATTACAAAAGATGGAAAAAGTCAAAAACAAAAGGGTATCTATGCAGATAATAGTGCTTCTTCATAACCCAAAAATAAGAAAAATCAAGATAAAGAAATTACATTAAGGGAAAATCAGTCACAGGAACAAAAAGAGAGACATGATCTCACACACAGTGCAAGTCAGTAATTAAAACGTGAAATTAAAAGTACAAATTACACATTAGACAGGGAAGAGACTAACAGTCAACAGGGAACAGAACATGCAGTCTGTGTAATCAGAGACATACCCAGGAAAACAGATCAGAATGAATATGATTCTGATTAGTGGTGTGCCCCCCGACCCAAGTAACCTTTCTCACAAATTTTAAACGTGGAAAGGACAGACGCCCATTAGTGGATGTATGGGTGGAGGGGACACTATGGAAAGATGTCACAGTTGTTACAGGTACAACAATCTTGTCTACGGCAGACAATTCTGCAGTGCAATGATGGAAACAGGAGACAGCCACAGACAGTTAATACACTGTTTTCAAACAGGTAAACCATAAATAGAAAAGAGCATGTATGTAAATATATGGAAATATATGTAAATAACCTGCAAACATCAGGGTACACAGAAAAAGGAGGTACGCAATACACAGAATGAAGGACAGACCCCTCCCTTACTGAAAAGGGTAATTACAAACACAAACAGTATAATAAAAATGGTAAATTATGACCCAGTACAATATGGGGATAATCCTCCCTATAACCCAGATCATGGCAGGCAATAGGCATTAAAGCAGTAAATCAGATCATGGCAGGCAATAGGCATTAAAGCAGTAAATTAACAAAATACATGTTATCAGTTGGCAGCAAAGTACAGGAATCTCTTAAAACTCAATGCAAATTAATTAAACAAAAGAGACAGGAAAAGACAGAAAAATAAATATTACTTTACTGGTTTAATAAGCCAAGACGGATTCAGAATAAACACAGACATAACCTACATACATACAGACACAGAGTAAAGTTAATACAGATACAGTAAATGTACAGTAATGCAAATCATATATGCAAAACTAAACAATGCAATTAAATGTTGGGTATGTAAGTCCACATCTACGTCTGGAAATGGAGTAACATTTAAGGCAGTACCTATGACAAATACTAAATGACAAAAGGTTCTATGGTAACGAGAGGGTCACCCCCCCCACACACACATTAAAAGTACAGTATGTCTCCAAAGGCAGCTTATGCACACAGCAAACAGGATCAATACTGATAAAAAAGTGACTGTAATGTCATATTTTTGAAAGAATGTCTTGCATAAAATATAACAACAAACAGTCTTATAAACAAACTAGTAACATCATTAGTCAGACTGGTGTAACTGCCATCCTGGAAATAATACACAGGAATGCATACAGGTAGTAAAGTACAAACTTAATAAAAACTTGGACAAATAGCATTTTTCAGCTAATAAAAATCCAAGCAAAAGCAGCCCACCATGTTGGTTCATAAAAATCAGTGTAAGTTAATAATAAACAATATCAGTACAGTAATAGTCTGTTAACAGTCTTAGGAAAGTTTAAATTTGTTTCTATAATAGCAATCTGTGGACAGGACAAGACAACCTAAAAAAATGTACATACAAGGCAATGCAAATAAAACAGTTGTAAAGAAAAAATGGGGAGAGATACTCAGATATTATAAATCAAGGGAACAGGGACATCATGATCGGATACCTGATTTCAATCTATTTTTGGACATGTAAAATTTGTTTGCAAAGGCACGTAGCAAGTCAAATTGTTGGGTTTTTAGCCATATTCCCTACAGAGGGAAAATGCCATTACATGCAGTCCATGTAGAGGTTACACATACAGGTTTTATGTTTAAAGAATCTTATAAAAATAAAGTTGTAAAACAATCAGCCATAAAAATACATTTACAGTTGATGAAAATAGAAAAAGGGATACTCTGTTTTCATAAAATAAAAACAGCATGGGAGTTGACACATAATACTTCTTTTAAGAAAGAAATAGGTTCATAGGTAGGTACTAGGCTATCTGCCCGAAGGCATTTATAAGCCTAGCCAGAATGTGTTGGCTTTCGCCGCCCCCTTAGATTAGTTCCCTGTGCTTCTGTCCAGCAGAGCCATTGAAGTGATCCCCGGGGTAAACTTTCTGTTTCCCATCCACTTGTCAAGGTTTCTTTTGAAGAGTGTTAGCGAGGAGCTCTGCCTGATGTAGATTAGGATCTTGTTCCAAAGCATGCGAAGTGTCTGGGACAGGAATCTATCCCTCCAACACATCCTATTTATTGTAAACAGTTAAAGATGGGGAGGCAGTTAGGCAGAATATCCACAATGAAAATTTTATATCGAAGCTGAAGTAGCACTAAAACGCTACTACATACCAAACTTTATATCCAAAGATATTCAATTCACCAACAAAGTTCCTTTGATCCTTACGATAACCAGTAAATCCACTTGAGAATTAGAAGTTCATCGAGGATAAGTAAAAAAAATAGAGCAACAATCCGGCAGTTTTCACTTCACCATCTGATTCCATAAACATGATCTAAAACACTTTATGTATCAATTGATAATTGTATCATATATCTAGCCCCTATTACTTAAATAAATACATAAAGTGTTTTAGATCAAGTTTTTTACTATTAGAAATATGAATGCCTTATAGGTATAATATGATAATTATTTTTTAGTCACACTTGATTATAGCACCAGATATCCGTCTCAGTGAAACCCTTTTGGAGGAAGTCTGTGTCAGCCGGAGAGTCAATTATAGCCCCTAGTTTGCAGTCGTCTGTGAACTTGGTCAGCCATTGTCCTCCTGTGCTTGCCTGCACCTCTGAGAAGTATATGCTGAACAGGAGGGGTCCTAGGACTGAGCCCTGAGGAACGCCACTTGTAACCGGTTTAGAGTCAGACCTAGCTCCCGCATCTCTCACCATGTGGGTTCTGTCCATGAGCCAGTTGGCAACCCATCTTGTAACATAGGGGTTTATGTTCAGGATGGTGAGCTTGTCTATAATACCAGAATGGGGAATGGTGTTGAAGGCCTTAGCGAGGTTTAGGTAGGCTGTGTGTACCACCTTTCCCTCATCTATAGCCTTGGTAGCTGTCTCAAAGAAGTCCACCAGGTTTAGGAGGCATGATCTGCCCTTAACAAAGCTGAACTGGGTAGGGTCCAGTGTTTGGAGGTTCCCAATGTCTCTGTTAATGAGTTCCATGATTATGTGTTCCACAGCCTTGCAGACCAAGCTAGTCAGGCTTATAGGGTGATAGTTCCTGTGGTCTGTTGTGGCTCCACCTTTGTGGAGTGGAATAACCATTGCTGTGTGCCACTCTATGGGTACATAGCCTGTGGAGAGGCTGAGTTTGAGCAGTGTGTTTAGGCGAGGGGTTAGTTCATCTTTGACATCATGTAGGACACAGCCTGGGACACCATCCAGTCCCCTTGATGCTGTGTTTTTGGCTTTGGAGAAGGCTGTTTTAACCTGAGTGTCTGTGATTTCAGGGACTCTACATTCTCCTGGTATGGTTATGGGCCCTTTCGGAGGTGAGAGGGGGTGAACTTTGCACTGAATCTGGCTGCCAGGATGTTGGCAATATTGGTTGGTTCAGTGTATTTTGTGCCATTCTGCACTACCAAGCAGATCTGAGCATTGTCACTTAGTTTCTTGACATAGCTAAAGAATGCCTTGTGGTTATCTTTGGAGTCCTTGGCAATTTTTCTTTCAAAGCTCACCTTGGATGATTTTATGAGGGATCGTAGTTTCTTGTTAATACTGATCAAGGATGTCTTCCCTTCTTGGAATTTTTGCTCTTTTCTGTACTAGTTTCCTCCTTCTATTGTATAGCTTGTTTATGGCAGGAGTCCACCAGACTGATTTCCTTTTCTTGGCGGAGTGAGTCTTGGTTTTTCTTGGGATGGCATGATCCATGCATTCTTGCAGGGGCCTGTAGAATGCATTAGTAAAGGATGTTGCAGCTTGGACAGCATTATCCTTCAGCATGGGGGCTTTGAAACTTTCCACCTCGATCTTAAGTAACATGAAGTTTGCTTTTGAAACGTTTTTCACGGTGGTTTTCTTGTCCAGGGGTGGGGGCAGAATATGGATATCCAAAGTGATTTGTTTATGGTCAGATCTAACCAGCGTGGGCTTGACCTCCAGTGTGGAAAGCCGGTTGCCCACGTTGGTGATGACCAGGTCCAATATGATGTCACCTCTGGTGGGAGTGTTGACCAGTTGAACCAGGGCATTTAAGTTTATAAATTCTAGGAAATGTTGGGCAAGGGGGTTAGTACTTGAGTAGTTCTCCCAGTTAATGTTTGGGTAATTGAAATCACCCAATATTAGGGTGTTTGGTAGGACCTGTATGTTTCCCAGTGTTTCCAGAAACACAGAATGGGGGTCCTGGGACATGGTGGGTGATCTGTAGCAAGCTACAATTTGAATTGCAGTTTTGCCCGTTGTTAGTTGCATGTGGATAATCTCTGAAGCATTGTGCTGTGCCACTAACCTGGAGGTGTGGGTATCCTTGATGAATATGGATACACTCCCGCCTTTTGTATTTTGTTTTGGGTTCTGTGGCCAAAATATATGGTACGAGTTGTAGCCTGGTAGTGCTGAAGTGCTCTCTGGAGCCTTAAACCAGGATTCTGTTACTGCACATATATCAATTTTCTCCATACTGAGGAGTACCTCGAGTGCATACATTTTGAGGTTTAGACTTCTGGCATTGAGTAGCATTACCCTCAATTTTTTGTTACTTGTGCTATTTACGGCAGTGGGTTTGTCTTTTGAGCCTTGCCTAAAAAAGGCACTATGGAGGTGGCAAGAGCCTTGACCAGTATTCAAAAACCTAAGGGTGACAGGTGAAAGCCGTCTCTAGCAAAGCAGCATGGCTTGTCGAGCATGTCATCCCAGGTGGACAGACACTGGATTCCCTTTGAATGACACCAGAAACTTAGCCAATTGTTGAAATTGGGAATTTTCTCTTTATACCATGGTATCATTCTTGGTGAGGGCAGGATGCTACTCAGGGTCAGGGTCATATCGTCCTGGACTACATGATCAAAGAGCTCTTCCATGTCTCTTTTCATGTAGTCCAGGGAGGTACGGCTCAGTTCATTCACATCAACATGGACAATGACAGAGTCATATTTGTACTTGTTCTGGAGTGACCTGAGTGCTTGTGTTATGTGGCGGATCCTGGCACCCAACAGGCAGCTAACAGTAACCTTCTCCTTATTCAGCCTAGTGAGTGGAAGTCAGTGTGCCTGACTATAGAGTCACTTATTACTAGTATGTTGGGTATGTTATTTTCCCAAAAAAATGAAGCGAAACCAACGATAAACCCAACACAGACAGCACAAAGGATCCACAGCTTGTACAGGAAAAAACACAAGTTTATTGTAAACACTCCAAAAACCAGGGTTAAGCGCTTTCATCTGCTTGTACAGACTTCATCAGAACCCCGAACAACAGTTAGTTTTGCATTTAAAAAAACTTTTTTGGCACCAAACATGATTAAAACAATTAAAGCAACACATCCTATAAAAGTCACTAGATACCAGTCATATTATAAATTAAACAAAAACAAATTTTAAACACGACATACCCAACAACTGATGAAAAGGTGTCCATTCTAAAAGACATATATATGTTTTGTGTGTGATAATAATATTAATAAAATAAAATAAACATTAGACATAAAAAGTCTAATATTATATATAGAAATAATAAAAATAAAGATGAAAATAACATATGAAATAAAATATGAATAAACCCAGTATTTTAATAACATGTTAGTAAAATTGATAAATTTACTAAATAAATTACTGTAATATACACATTAAATGAAATATAATTGTTGAAATATAAAATAATATATAATATGGTTTAGAATATGGTGAATAAATTCTCACAAACTTCAAGCCCATTGTAAAAAAGGCTTGATACTAATAAAATCGTTGATACCAGGGAAACGGATAGCATCCATTAGAATTTGCCATTTAGCTTCTTTCATGGCAAGAAAAGCTTTCCAATTACCCCCAAACGGTGAAACATCCACTTTGTCAATAATAGAAAATTTGAAAGTGCGTGTGTCACCATGTGAAGAAATGTGTCTCTGAAGTGCATTCTTGGAGTCTCCTATTTTAATCTTATAAAGATGTTCGTAAATACGTTTTTTGAGGGGGGTCTCAGTTTTCCCTATGTAATGGGCGGGACATGTCGTACATATTGCAATGTACACAACCTTGGATGTATTACAATTCCCAACCTTACTTTTAACGTAAGTCCTATTTAAATCAGCCAGCCTGACACCGTCACCTTCCCTAATGGCATCACATTGCCTACAGCATCCACATTTCCTAGTCCCACCATACTTTGGTTTGATACTTGTTCTAGTCTCAAGAATACTCTTGATGTTGGGTCCGGTCTTGAAAACAAAACCTGGTCTTTTTCCAAAAACGTCTTCCAAAACTTTGTCAACACAAATAGACCTCCAATGCTCACAGATGATGTTTTTAATAAAATGAACGAAGGGGAGAGTAGGTTAAAACACAAACTCTTTGCCTATTTACAATGTTAGACTGGTCATTACTCTTATTTAAGCAACCAGTACCCAGAATTGGTGGATATTTAATACCCCATTCACCCTTGATGTACTGAGTGATGTCGTCCAAAAGTGAAATCGGGTATCCCCTGTCAAGGAACAAAGATTTAATAAAATCAAGCTCCCTACACATTAACTCCTTGTGAGAAGACATGCGTGCTGCCCTGATACATTGGCCTTTGAAAACGTTCTTAAAAACATATCTGGGGTGGTTACTACTGTATTGTAAGTAATCGCTGGAAAAGGTCTCCTTCCTATAAATACGAGAAACGAACCCTTCCTCTGAGTGACTGATGTATAAATCTAAATAGGCAATCCCACTGGTGTCAAAATGATGGGTAAATCTCAAAAATGGACACCTTTTCATCAGTTGTTGGGTATGTCGTGTTTAAAATTTGTTTTTAGTTTAATTTATAATATGACTGGTATCTAGTGACTTTTATAGGATGTGTTGCTTTAATTGTTTTAATCATTTTTGGCACCAAAAAAGTTTTTTAAATGAAAAACATTGTTGTTCGGGGTTCTGATGAAGTATGTACAAGCAGATGAAAGCGCTTAACCCTGGTTTTTGGAGTGTTTACAATAAACTTGTGTTTTTTCCTGTACAAGCTGTGGATCCTTTGCTCTGTCTGTGTTGGGTTTATCGTGGGTATGTTATTTTGCCTTAAGGGCTGTGATTGCATGGCACACTGGTTTTGTGAAGTATGTGTTTCATGGCTTATGTTGGGGGGTGGAGGTTGCTTGGATGTTTGCTTTGGTGGTCTCTGTTGGTTTTGCAGATTTTTATTTAGAGCCTCCGAGTATGTTTTCATGTATTTATGTGTGTTTTTTGCTGGTGCTGGTTTAATCGGTCTATGTGAGACTGGTGGTGTGATGCAAGTATTTCCCTTCTCCTCTTGACTGTCTGATCCAGTCTTGGGTTGAAAGAGCATAGCCTCCAGTTTGGCTGTATAATTGCATCTCGCATGTATTAGTGTTTGGTGGTAGGAGGAGGGGGTTGTCTGTGTACATGAGGCAGTTGTAACATTGCCTCAAAATGCCCAGATTCACCAGTTGGACTGGAGAGTATACCTGAAACTGCCCTTTGGACATGCCTGGATAGGTACAGTGAACTGTTTTACTGGATGGCTGGTAAAGTCGAATAGAGAGCTTTGTCCTTCTGTACAGTACAGGAGGGTCTAGTGCTAGGGTTTATAAGTGCTTGCTATATGTTTTGAGCAAGTGTCGGGCTGAGAAATGAATGGCTTGAGTGCTTAAGTTGAAAGTTTGTCTAGTTCCAAGGGAAAAATTGAAGAGGAGACTTTGTGGAGCCGGGAATAGTTTTACCCTAGCTAACCAGCACTGCCCGGCGTATAAAACCGGGCAAATATGGTATTTATAGCAGGGAAATGAAAGAGATAGAAATTAGCCCAAAATGGCCAATAAACTACTAATTTCTGGGCTGAAACCACTCCTCCAGGGACAGATAGGCTGCTCAAAGCTCCCCTCTCTCACAGGTGAACAGAGAAACTTCCTTCTATCCAAATAAGGTATGGGCAAACACAGATTTGTAACACAGCCCTGAAGTCAGCACTAACCTGAAAACTGGACTATACTAGCTTAGAAAGGCGGGAAACAAGTATATTTATTTTCAGAAAATAAAGCAGATACACTCAAAACTCTTTATATCTAAAGAAAAGGATACTTATTGTTATATATCGCAGATCAGAGTTGTAGTCAATGCCCCTAGTAATAAAGTAGGAAGAAACACAAATACAGTAAAAGCAGATGAATAAAGTGCAGTTTTTTTTATATATAGGAGGAGAAATTCTGTTACACAGAGCATGCAGTTCCAATAATGAGAATAACTCGCACATTACCAGAGGACATGGTAAAAAATCACCAGAAAAAAGGGGGAGGTTCATGATAAAAAATAGGGAAAGATTGTAAAACAGCTGGACATAGGAAATAGTGTTATTTCAGGAGCTGAATTTTTCACTGGCATGGTGCGACTAAGGCAATATAGAAAGTTACAAAGTTGATAGCAAATTCAACTTATGGAGCTATCTAAGATATAACGGAGGATAAAACTGTCAAACAAGTAACAGTTAACAATGAAGAAAGGCTATTATGTACAGATGATCACATTTTCCTGCAAATTGCTTTTTTAAACATTATTTTCCCAAAGCAATAATGAAATTAAATGTATGCTGCAATGCAAAATAAGTATGCTTGTTTCCAATAAAAGGTTTTGCCTTGTAAAGCAAGGCTTACCTTGACAAGATTTTGAAATAAATGCTTCTGTCTAACTGCAAGGCTGACAACTTGCTTAAACAAGCTTGAAAGCAATTAAGAACAGATAAGTAATAATGGCTATGTGTCTTGACACCTGTGAAAATAAAACATGCTTAGTTAGTTTACTGGCTAAGTGGATTGTTTTCAGAATGGTGGGGTACTATAATTTCCACATGAATTGCTCAACATCATTATAAGATTTCTGTTAATAAAAGTATTAATCAAGTAACAGCCGTTGGTAATGTAACATTGTATGAAGAGAGAGCATTGAATGCAAGGAATCCGTATGTGGCAACAGACCAAGGGATTCAAAGTACTGAAAATCATATTGTGTTGTAAATTGTCTTACAATTTTCTTGTTTTTAATTCAAAAGGGGGAATTGATAGAGATTGTATAAATTAAAATGCTTTCTCCAAAATTATACTGTGTGTGCAGTAAAAGAAAATATGGCTTGCTTTGCAAGAACAATTAATTTCTTGTAAATGTTCAGCTTAGATATTAATAACATATAGCTGTGGGCTTACTGTAAAAGTCATCCTGTTATAGAAAAAAGGAAGTTGACTTTCTGTGAGCTTTCAGATGCAGAAATAAAATAAAATACAGACACTTCAAGTGACGCAAAGATAATGTGGAGAGACTTTTTGTGAGGTCTTTAAATACAGTAAGGAAGAAGATAACCAAAGAAGGACATATCTGTCATTTCAACAGAAACTGTCCAGGCTAGAAATAACTATGGATGTTTTCATGACTCAGACAGAAACCAGAAGAACAAGTCACAAGGACATTAAAAATAACATTGACATTTAAGAGTATATAAATTATACAGTAATTTTCACTCTTTAGTGACATCTTTGGGCTATGTGTGCATTAGTCTGTCTAGCTTTGTTATAATAGATTTGAAATCACACTGACAGTATTAACTGTTTGGCAAGAATTTGTACTAATTCAAATAAATATTAATGGATACAGTAGTCTGTGTTTAACCTAGCTATCTGCTAATAATATTTTTACAGTGGAAAATATTTTACAGTATCCTTCTTAGTATATCCTCATTCTCCCAAATATTGTTCTAAGTTCTACCTTTCCCTTTCTTGCTCAAAGTCTAAATCTCTTATACAAAGACTCGATATACACATTACTTCATTTTCCATGATATGCCTGGTAATGTGTCTAGGATGCATACTACATTTATGGAGATAATGGTTTCTCCAGGTGTTTTTTCCTGTTTATCGCAGTTTCTATCCCTTTATCAGCATCCAGAATAACCTTTACATCTATGTCTTCTCTGGAATATTGCATCATAAATTTAAGAAAGTTCATGGTCTGATTTAAGTAATTTACAAAGAGTTGTAATTGTTCTTCATCACCTTTCCATAGGAGAAAATGTCATCCACAAAACGTCCATAATAGATTATATTCTAATACTATGTATTACTGAGTGGAGTACATTTTCATTCTCCCACTCAGAGAGAACTAGGTTTGAATAACTTTTGGCACAAGGGGTGTCCATAGCCACCCCCCTTCGCTGCCAATATAAAGTCTTTCCATAAACAAAAACATTAGTTTCTAGGATCATCTCCAATAATGAGCATAACATCTCTGTCTCCTTACTAGTAGCTTCCCTAGTTCCTATTGTTCTAATGGCCTCTAATCCATATTCATTAGGGATAGATGTGAACAAGCTACAAATGTCCAGGGTAACCAGTAGCATATCCGATTCTTCTCTTATTTTGTCCATTATCAAGTTTAAGCTTCTTAAAAAAATCTCCTTTGTCTTGGAGTACTTTAGTTGCTTGTGATAACATTAATCTGAGTTTTTTAACAACATAAATCAAAAGAGGTTCCATGATCCACCCGTTTTCTGCCACAATGGGATGTAATGGTGGCTCTGTAGCATTCTTATGAATTTTAGGTGGTCCAGTAATGAATGGTACTGTAGGATGGAGTGTGTCAAAGTACTCGTATAGCTCCTGTTTCAAGCATCCTTCTAGCATCATATCACAAAGATTGTCCTTCACCTTCTGTATCATCGTCTCCAGTTCCATTGGACTTATCCTTTTATAAGTTTGTACATCTTCCAGCATTTTAATCATCTTCTTCTGATACCATGTGGAATCTAATACCACTATGGGCCCCTCCTTTATCTGCAGTTTTAAATAATGCATCATCTCTCTTTTGGAGTTCATGTAAAGCTTCTTGTTCATCTTTTGAAACATTATTTATTTATTTATTTTACATTTGTTGACTGGAATAGTCCATCTGGGTGTGAGCCCATTTTCAGTGAAGGCCCTGGGAGAAAAGCTCCAGTAAAAGAACAACAACATTGACAGGGTATAGTGTTGGTTTTACATAGAATTTAACAGAAATATCTTGAGACAATAAAGAAAGTACAATATACAATAGGCACTTTAGTGAAAAGGAGAAAGTTTTTACAAAATAGTAAAGTCATGTGTATGTATATATATATATATATATATATATATATATATATATATATATATATATAATTTTTTTTTTTTTTTTTTTGAGGGCAGGGGTCCATCTTTACTTGATCATTTGAGTATACTCTAATATGTGTACATATGTGTACCCTTACAAAAGAAAAGAAATTATCAAATTATACTCTTTTATTGTAGGTAGCTGATAGGTGGTATTAACAAGTGGGAGTGGGGTATACATGGAGACTATAAAATTTAGGGGATGAAATTTGATGTGAGGTGGTCTTTGAGCAGAGTTTTGAATTGGTGTAAGTTGGTAGCATTTAGGATGTGTTGAGGGATTGAGTTCCAAAGTTTAGACATGTGGTGGGAGTAGAGGATGTCCCTGGCTTTGTTGTTGCTTTAGGATACCTTGAGGAGTGTTTTGTGTGAGGATCGGAGTTGCCAAGTGTTGGCATATGGTTGGAGTAATTGTTGTTTAGGGCGGGGGTTCTGTTTGACTGGTATATTAGTTGGTGAGTAAAGACATGTTTTGGGAATTCTAGCCAATTTATTTGTTGTAGGGCAAAGCAGTGGTGGGACCTATATGGGGAGCTAGTGGCAAACTTGGCTATTTTATTGTAGGCTAATTCAAGTTTGGTAAGGTCAGTTTTGTTAAGGTTTGTAAAGATGGGAGAAGCATGGAGAACAGTAGATAAGAGATGAGTCCTGGCGATGCTTAGTCTAGACTGGCTAGTTAGGAAAGGATTAATTTGGTAAAGAGAGCCTAGTTTGATGTGTGTCTTTTTAATGGTTTGAGAGAGGTGTAGGTTGAATTTTAATTTGCTATCAATTGTGACACCTAGTAATTTGGTATGTAAGCTGGTGTTTATGATTGTGTTGTTGGAGGAGTGGATGTGAAAAGTGGCTGAGGGATGTGGTGTTTTGGTGGGGAGAAAGAGCATGAGTTTGGTCTTGTTTGGGTTCAGAATGAGGTTAGTGTTACTTAGCCAGGATTCTACTTCTAAGAAGGATTGTTGTGTTATAGCCTGTAGTTGTGTTAGAGAGGGGGTGGAGCATGTCAAGGTAGAGTCATCTGCATATTGGATGACAGAGGCAAGAGATGTGGATTTATGGAGTTGATTTGTGAAGATGGTAAAAAGTAAGGGGCCTAATAAGGAGCCTTGTGAAACTCCTATGTTAACAGGGAGCAAAGATGATAGCTCCTGTTGCCATCTAACAGCCTGCTGGTGTTTGGTTAGATAGCTGTGGAACCAAGCTAGGGAAGAATGACTGAGATGTAATGTAGCCAGTTCTCACAGCAGTTTTTGGTGTGAAACTGTGTCAAATGCCTTTGAGAGATCTAGAAAGATGGATGAGACATATGTATTCTAATTTCTGTGTTCATTTATTGTATTAGAATAATGTTTGACTTGTTGGTGTCCCTGCCTAAATCTTTCAACTTTAGTTTTCACATAAACGTATAAAGAGGTCCACTGCTGGGTGATTAGTCAGGACAAAGGTGTTTGGTTTCTTGAAGTTCTCCTGAGATCTCAATTGGTTACCAAAAATACTTTTCAAGGTTACATTTTGGCCAAAGTACTTTGCTTCCAATACAAATTCACTTAAATCTGTGTTTAAGGAAGGGATAAATGTTAAACCTTTGCCTAATAATTGTAATTGTTCATTACTCAGCTGAATATCTGTAAGATTCACTACTAATGCCAGATGTTCTATTGTATGGTCTTTTTTTCTTTTTCTTTCCTGGCTCATTGACCTCTGATTTCTCTGCCAGTTTTGCTTCCAAAAAATTGGTAAACTGTGGGAGATTGGTGCATGTACCGCTCCTTGTTTAGGTTTAGTTCCTAAATTCAGTTGTACCATTGCATTTCGATTAAAGGTATCTTATTACTTTCAGCTTGTGTGGATAACGTGGTTACCGTACTTTCTTCTCTGGGAGGGTGTTTCTCTACCTCAGACATAGGAAATGTATAAACATTTCTATCTTCTACCATTCACCTTTTGTACCCTGGATTAGTTTGTGTATGTTCAGGTTCATGCCTCTCTTCCCTAGGCCATTCAAAAATACAGCCTTGTTTGAAGTCAGAGTCATCTCTTGTTAGCTTTTGAATTTTTTGTTCTCTTAGCTAGGTATCATAGATATTTAGATTAAATTGCAACATTTCCAGTTTTCTAATACTAATTTCAGAGAGTTCTATTTGCTCAAGTTCTACTTGTTTTAGTTTAAGCTGTTTAGCCATATCCTCCTCTTTAGGTCTAAAGTAATCAATTAGTAGGTGCATGCATCTGAAGCTTGTCTCAAGTTTTATAGCCTGCCATCTGGCAAGCAAATCAGAATAACTATTCCTGTAACTCAGCATACACTTTACTCTCATGCCTCTAGGGATGATCTTGTTGTGCATGCTGGCTTCCAAGTGGAAACACTGCCACTGCAATCTCATTAAACTGTAGGCAGACGTTTCTACCTCATGAAATATCTTATCAAATTTATCAGAATTAACAACCTCTTTACAGCAAGATATTTCTTCTGAATTAAAATTAAATTTTAAAAGTGGATTGACATTTTCTCTTATTTGCTTGGAAAATATATATACTGCCTGCACATAGAAAGATTTGTTTGTAGACTGCATATGCTCCTTGCAGAAGAAAGATAATTTTATGCAAGAAATTAAGCTTTTGAGGTGAAAAAAATGAGGTGAGCATGTAAATGTGTAGCAGTTTTCCACTAAAAACACCCTTTGGATGCTACATTTCACAATGCTTTATTTTGTTAAGACTGTCACCCCCTGGCTCCTCCCCCCACTGTGGTTTTATCACAATGCTGTGTGATTATTAGATTATAATATGGGACATATACCCTACTCACAAAGCAGCAGTATATTAATTTCCCTTCTTATTAAATTATAATATGGGACATATACCAAGCAACAGTATATTAATTTCCCTTCTTATTAAATTATAATATGGGACATATACCAAGCAACAGTATATTAATTTCCCTTATTAAATTATAATATGGGACATATACCCCACTCATAACGCAGCAGTGTATTTATTTCCCTATGAAAGTAGCCTTTGAAGACTCTACTATCTGTCACCTGGACTTCCTCATGACTTATCACATCACAACTCATCAAAGCTATAACTAATTATCTTACTAGGTTTTCATGGTCTGTTTGTTTCCCAAATTATAAATTTCTGGAATGAATATTGTTGGTTTCTGCATTCCATATCCCACCCAAATTATATAAAGAAAAACCCTAGGTTGCACAGCATAAGTGAAAATGAAAGAAGACAGTCCATGAAAAGTCATTGATATAATGAGTTAAGACTTTGATTAATTTTTCCTCAATAATTCCTTACATTTTTATCCTCCTCCCCCCATACTCATTCCAGGCTATGGTCCCTCCCACTCTGATCACCATTATTTTATTTTAATTTTTTAAATGACTGACTACTTGTATGGACCATCTAACACTGTCCACAAAGTAAGTTCAATGAATTGTCAAGCCTCCTGCTAGGTATGACAGTTCATTCCCGCATCCATCTTCCTTACTGGGATCTGTAATTAAAAAATGAACTGAGCCATTCTGTGAGTATTTGGCAGCATAGACAACCCACATATGAGATTATCTGGTGACCTAACAATATATTTTATTTAACTGGGGTACCTGAAGAAAAAAACAACCAAGCTGCAGGAACATCCTTTCTACTCAGTGATCTCCCCTGAACTAATGACAGCTCTGTTTTCAGCACAGAAATGAACTTCTACTGTGCATTCAGCATCAGAGCTTGCTGTAGTCAAACAGGCCATGGATTGGTTACTTATGACTATAACTGTGTAGCAAGGAGAGAAGTGAGAGTTTTTAAAGCTCCACAGGGTTTGACCTGGGTTCCATGTGCTGTGCTCTGCTGCATTTGAATTAGAGAAGTACTTTTGTATTATTTTACTTTTTTACTTCTTTGCTGTGTAGTTCCCCTGATGCATTTGCTGTCTTAAGTGCTGGATACTAGTTGATGTAAGCTTTTAGGAAGCAGCACTGTTCGGCAAGGTCAAGTATAGATTTTGATCTTGGAATTCCTGAGCTGTGCTGTGTTTAAATCATAATATTACTTATTTCACAATATTTTACTTTGATTTACTGATTTTCTATGTACGTTCCCTGTTGTCCTTATTTGTTATCTCATCTGTGGCTCTAATACCAGTTTCTTGTTTATAGTCAGCAGTCATAAATGTGTGAGTAATCACTTGCATTGTATGTGAAGTGGAAACTTGGAGAGAAGTGGACAAAGTATTTTAAATCAAGTTGCCTTCAATACAAACAGTAGCTCTTGGCTTCATGTAAGATTTACTCTGGGGTTTGCTTTACAACCACTGCAAGGCACAGACATGTTTCCCTATAACTCATAGTAGTCCGAAACAGGAGGGTTTTGGAGTATTAATTTGAGCCTCTCATAGTGATTGCTTTAATAACTGAGGCACAGAATGGTAATAAGTGCTATCAAGTCACATCTGAAGAATACTTGGTGCCACTTTATGTGGGGTATTGTATAAACACTCAGATTATTTTATAAAAGACTCATACTTCCACAACTAAGCAAGACTTTCTCTCTCACTTTATACTTTTATTTGTTGTAGAACTTTAGTAAAGTAACAGAACAGTTTGTGGCACTTCTTTTTTTATTTTAAAGTTCCAGCTATATTATTATTATTATTTATAAGCATTATATGCTATTAGTAAGTTAATTAGTACTACTAGCATATTTAACAAAGGCAGTTATCACTACAGTTAAAATATTTTATTTTACTATAACATAAAAGTTTGAGTTTAATACTAAACAGTCACATTAGCTTTCATGTTAAATATAATAATAATGCCAGATGTTTACTGATTATTTTAATTTGTTCATTTTCACACGCCACCGTTCTTGTGGGTGGAGGACATTTTCATACTTGCGGCTAGTATTCTTCTGTAATTGATCTCTCATTTCATTACATTATTTGATATCATAGCCAGATTTGTCTAGTTAAATTCATCTTCTTTATTAGAGGAAAAGTCCATCTTTTTCAAGTGTGCACATCAAACATTTAGTATAGATAGGGGCAAATTTGTTAAGATTTAACTGCAAGAGTAATTGGAACACGAACCACAAACTGCATCACTAAAAGTGGAGGTGAAAGAAGAGTAATGAGTAAACGGATAAAGGAATGATATGTTTGTACAGAAAATGTAGGGACGCCTCTGCTCCAAGAAATTCCATCTTAGAAATTTCACTAGATGGGAAATTAGATTCTCCAACCACAGCTAGATTTTCAAAAAAATCGTGAAGTAGAACAGCTTACACTTACACTCTTACCAGATACAGCTCTGCTGACATCTGTTTTTACTCCATCTTCATTAGTAAACCTTTTTTTTTTTTAGAAAACATAATCCTGTATTAAATCATGGTTTGAAAGATCAGGAGGTTAGCAACTAGAAACTTTACAACACAAATGCCAGAAGTCTTATTAAAAAAGAATATATTTAAACAAGTATACAATTACTGTCATAAATGAATCCTGGGATGTCATAATTTATCTGATAAAAGAAATGTGGTTATTGCCAATCTGTAAAATCGGCAGTATTTCTGCACAACTGTATAGATGGCCAGTCAGTTTTTTCTAACATTTTCATCTTGAAACTATGGTCATTAATATTTACAATATTAGTTACTTTTCCATGATCAGATTTATTATCTGTTATTTGAAACCAGGGATGAAAGTGGACCAATATTTTCTCATTTTAAAGCACTTTAGTCTTGGTGGTAATGGTCCCTGTGTTCCACAGTTATAGCTGATGATGACTTTAATTGCCCTCAGATTGGATTACGTAGCTCCATAGCAGAGAGAGAGATGAGCCTCTGACTATGTCCTAGATATCCTGGGTTCAGTTAGCAGCTCTCTTACTGGAGTAACCAATGAGGTGAAGGATAGGAGCCCTCTTTCCTTTCTCTGGTGGGGATGTGTGGGAAGTGTGTTGTGAGGAGTGTAGTCGTAGAGTTACCACTGTTACTGGTATGTATGGCAGTCTGTGCACCAGGAAGCAAATTGTTGGAGATGCTAATGGGCTACTTCTGTGGTAGAGTTAAGCCTCTCTTCTCCCATTGCATACTTCTTTCAAAGGTGGGGCTTAGAATATGCATGTCACCAAAAAGGTGGACTATTCACTTCATAGATCCACTGCTAGGGACTGAGATTCTGACCCAGCATGGAGGGAGATGGGCTTAATAACAACCACCTATGGTATGGAAGTCTCTCCCCGATAAATGGCCTTCACCCAGAAATGAACAAATGGGCTAAATGCATACCCCTCGACTGTACAGATTTTCACAGAATGTTCATGCCTCATATTTTTGATCCATTTTTCATAAAATTGTGTTTTTTGCCAAATTAGTGGCAAATCATTAAGGATTGAACTTAGAAAATAATGACAGACATTTGATTTATAGACTTCATACCCTTCACAAAATTCATGCTAAAAAAAAAAAAAAAAAAAAAAAAGGACATTTGTTAACTATATGTAAAAAAGTAATGGACACTACAAAAATGATGAAAGAGTACTATGAACTGGGTGGGAATGTGGAGTAATACTGAAAATGGAAAATGGCAATGTTATACATGTACCTATTATTATTAATGTTCATGGTAATGGGGGGGGGGTTGTAAAATACAGAGGTCAACCAAAGACTTTACTTTTGTGGAAAAAAAACGACCATTTAATCAATGAATGTGATAAACAAGATGTTATTTATATGGTAAAGCAAGGCATAATGCAAAACATGTAGCAATACTGGTCATTCATGGCTAGAATTTGAAATGACTGTGCAAGAAAATGAAGGTGAAAATGAAGTTGTACAGGAGAAAGAGATAGAAGAATGTGTTATACAAGAAAATATACAAAAAGGTGTGACTAATAGAGGTTCTACATGAAGTTGAAGAAAGTAATGAGGAAAACAAAACAGAGGGGACAAGTGAGGAAGAACCTGACTGGCATACAGTAAGAAATAAAAAAGAATTCAATAGGGAAAAGAGTTAAAGGAATTCAAAAAAATATAATGCTTAGAGAAAATAAGAAAGGAAAGCGTTAAAAAACGTATTATACCATGACCCCACATTAATATTCCAAAACGTGCATGCTGATTGGCCAGCGTGCACGTTGTAAATTGACTTATACTAATGGAAAAAGGTCCGGTTGCCCGGACTTTTTCCATTAGTATAAATCTTTTTTAAAACACTGTCTCGCTATGTTAAAGGAGTTTAACATAGCGAGACAGGTTTAAAAAAAGCAACGGAGAATAATTATTTTTTTTCTTAAATAATGTCATTGTATAATAGCAATAACCCACTTCTGGGTGTGGGTAATGCTGGATTTACCCACGGTTGGCTTTGTTTGGTCCCCTCGGGCTTTGCCCTTGGGCAAATATTGAGAGTAAAGATTGTCTGCCATATTCTGAGGAGAAGTTTCAAAAAATTGGTTTGATGGAGATGAATCAGCAAATAATGGATGTACAATTACAACTCTCCAGTCAGAAAGGTTGCAGGATGATTTAATTAAAAAAATGGTGATGCAGAGTGATCCAGAAGATGATGGAGACTTTTCCTGGAGGAACATTATGGATGGAGAAAATACAAAAAGAGAATGCAAAACAATCCTAAAATATAGTGGTGAGATGGAAAAGAAAACATATTCAGAGAAAGTAAAAGAAGGTAAAAGATGAGTAGCACAAAATAAGGGAGAGGAAAATGAAAAATGGAAGTAAGTGGTAAGGATTCAAAGTAAAGAAGACAAAGAAATCAACAAGTATAAAGTATGGGACAATTTAATAGCTCCTTTAGGAGTAAAAACACATAATGTAAGAGCATTTATTCTTATTAACAAAGAAACATTTTATGACATATTTGAAACTATTTTTAATGGAAAATTTCTTGGAGAATATGAAAAAGAAAGACTGTAACCCATGGAATCTTTATTTGATAAAAGCATTAACAGAGACATAAAATGAAAATCCGAATACAATTTCAAACAGAGGTGAAAAGAGAGACTTTGAAAGGACATTTGAAAACTTTATGTAAAGAAGCACTGGACATAGTAAAAGTTTATGACCAAAGGGTTTAAGGACTGGTGGATGTGATTCTAATATTGTGCTAAAACCAAAAAAAAAATATATATATATATATATATATATATATATATATATATATATTCATGATAAATGTGCAGCAGAATAAGGATGTCATAAACTACTGGGAACAACCTAAAACTTTTTTTTTTGTGGAAAAGGTTATTTAATAAATAGCTATGACAAAAAAATTGTAAATGTAACAAATTTGGAGATTTATGGATGGATTGTAAAAATGAAAATAAAAGCGATGAAAAGAAAACAAAAGAGAAGAAAACAAAGAGAAGACATTTTAATAGTAGCAGATGTAGAAGAAAAGTTAGACCAAAAAAATATAGCCATAGAAGAAGGTTCTAAAATATGTGATGAAGACATAAACTGGGAGGTAATCTAACAAAAAAAAAAATAATTTATTGGTAAAAAGGTAAAAGACAGAAAAAGAAAATTTAAAGGGATAAGAGAAATTATGGATGATCTTATGAACAGAAAAGAGGATAAAATCATGATAGGAGACCTTAAAATATTTGATACAACTGGACATGAAATCTTTTTGGTAATAATGAAAAGATATAAGTGAGAAAATTAGGAAATTATGTATGTCAGTGTACAGTAATAATACAGTAAAAATACTTGCAAATGCCTGGTTAACCCTAGAAATACATATGAAGAGTGTTGTAAGACAGGGATGTCCAATGAGTAATACTCTTTGCATTAATTATGAATGTGATAGTATGTCAAATAAATTTCATAATGAAGGACTGATGTATATAACACCTAAAGAATTAAGAATTCCAGTTCTGTTAACATATGCAGATGACATTATAATAAATGCAAAAAAAAAAATTAAATAAAAGAAGTAATTTGCACAAATGAGTGCTTAAAGGTGATGGGGATGGCTTTACAGTGTTGGCCAATATAATAGAGATATCGACAAATAATGCAAATTACTTAGTTTCTTTAGTTATTTTCAGTCTGGCTTTTTCAGAAATTCACAAAATCATTTCAGTTTGCTATTTCTTTAAGAAAAAGCTGTTTAGCACAAATGACTACATGTTACTTACCTACTTAAAGAGAAATTGTCATAATGAAGCTGCTCCATAGTCTTAAAAATGGGTAAATTGGCTGACTTAATGCCACAAAAGCATGTAAAAGTTGAGATTCTGCTCAAAGATGGTGTTCCTGGATCAGAAATTTCCAAGAAGGTTGGAGTTAGTCAGCTGTCAGCAGAAATCATAAGAAACTGAAAACCGGTGAAGAGTAGTCACCCAGACGTTCTGGCAGAGTGGTCGCAGAAGATCCACAACTCCTCGGGATGATTCTTATCTAATCAGAGAATGACATAAGAATTGCAATGCATCCAGTAGACAGCTGCAGGAATGCTGGAACAAAAGAGTATTGCAATGAGTTCCAGAACTGTTTGATAGAGAATTCTGGATGCTGGGCTTTGAGCTTGCAGTCCTCTGAAGAAGCAGAAATTGTCAAACCAAATGAAAGCAAAAAGGCTATGTTGGGAGAAAGAGTTTCAAAACTAGTCTGAAGAAGATTAGGAATGGGCTGATTTCAGTGACAAGAGCATAATACAGCATTCAGATCAGCAAGTACAATATGTCAGATGACAATCTGGAGAGCAGATGAAGGACGATTGTATCTTTCAGTGCATCAAGCACCCCACTCAAGTGAGGGTGTGCAGTGTTATGAGCATCTTTGGAATAGGTCATCTCTACATTGTTCAGGGAAACACGAAGCAGGAACAGTACAGAACCATACTACAGCAATGTATGCCACCTCAGCAGTGTGACTGGGCAAAGACAAAGGGATTTATCAGGACAGTGGACTTCATCTTCATGCACAATGGTGCCCCATGTCACAAAGGCAAGTGACAAGTATCCTTGAAGTCCATGGTATTGAATGTTAGCATAGCTGGGTAATAGCCCATATATGAATCCAATAGAGAACTTTGAACTATTCTGAAGTCAGAGATGAAGAAAAATATCATAAACAAGCAGCAACTGACTGAAGAACTCATTTCAACTGACTGAAGAACTCATTTCAGCTTGGGTGTGCAATGTTTCTATGACTGAACATTGCCATGAACTTGTTTGTTCTAAGCCTCAACAAGTTAAATCCTTGATAATGGCCAAAGGGTCATTCAGAAAATATTAAAACATTGTATTAGAATATTTTGTCATATAACATGAATTACATTGTTTGTCATTTCATATACTCATATGGCAAAACATCAATAAAACAAAAATAAAAACAATAAAAACACCAATTTCTAAATAAAGAGAAAAGTAAAGGTTTATGTGATGTAGTAAAGATTGCATGTATATACTTTACAACGAATGAAACTACTGTGTTAGGTATAAATTTAGTGAGTAAAGATGTAAGTAGAATTCCATGGGAAAAACACAATAGAAGAACTAAAACAAACTTGTATTTTCTGGAGAACATATAAATTATCATTCAGAAAAAGGCTTATTTGATAAATTTTGTTTTGATTGGAAAAATAGCATACTTAGCAAGTGTATTAATGTTGTCAATGTATTTGAAAAGGATTTATTTCAGATATTTTTTTCATTTATATGGTGTTCTAGATTAAACCCAGTAAAAAGAGTTTTGCATGTAAATAAAGAGGAAGGAGGTTTAGAGTTAATTAACTCTCACTGGTGTGTGTGCTGCTTCATTAAATTTGTACAAAGTATTAAAGCAGATAAATGATGGCATATTAGTAGAAAATGTGTACAAGTATAATAAAACAAACAGTAGAAGACAAAAAAGAGTGAATAATCAAAGAAATAAAATGTTACCAAGAAAAACATAAACATGGATATGATTAAATATGGGTTATAAGAATAAAAGTTAAGAATATGTTAAAAGATTAGACAAAAATGTATTTTATGTCATATGGGTTATATGGAATAAAAGAATAAATTTATTTTAATGGTAAATGGATTGTAGCAACAATATTAAGTAAAATCAGATGGTTGTTATGGAAAAGGAGTGGGGATCTAATAGGGATGAAAATTTAGTACGATTGTAAAGGAAATTATGAATATGTGTAAATAGATGTGTATATTTATATATTTGTGTATTTGTAAATATGTAAGTACAGTGTAAATAATCTGCTATGGGATCTTTTACATCCACTTGAGCTACCTCCAACTCAAGCAGATGGGGCCTCAGTTTATCATCTCATCTGAAGGACAGCACTCTCAAGAGTGCATCACCTCCCTTATGCAGCACAACAATGTAAGTAATCAATCTACCTTGTGTGGGCATAGAACCCACAGCTTTCTGCACCAAAGGCAAATGTGCTACCTGTTGTGTCACTGACATTGGTATATATAGATGCTAAGGGGTGGTGACCTGATCAGATGATGTGGTCCAGATCAATACATCCTTGAGTAGGATTAACATATATGTGAAGTAGTTAGGATAGCTTACAAAAATGTGAAGTTATGTTTTCAGGAAAGTACAGATCAGAGACATACATTACAAAAGGAAATGCACCACATAATTGTAACATTCAAGGATCTAGGTGTCATACTTAAATGGAAGGTACATGTTTTTGTGTTCTGGAAATAAAGCATTTAGATTAATGTATAAAGTTACAGCTACTAGGTATCCTAGAGGATTGACACTTTTCTTCAAAACCTTTCAGGGGCCTATGCTGCAATTTGATTTTATATTTATAACTATAATATTTGAAATCGCACAGTTTTACATATAGATTCATTTGGTTGGGAGAAGTTCATAGCGAGGGGCTGTGTACTGCATTGGATTTGATATCTATAAAAACGCAAAAATACATCATCATCATCATGGAATTTAATATTTGTTACATATCTTAAAGCCTGGATTCTTTACACAAATTGTTTCACTACTGTTGCAGAAGCTACCAGCTTTTACAACCATATCTCTCTCAGAAGTGTTTAAAGGGAAAGTCCCAGGGATTTTTTGTTTTGATTCAGCTTTTGTTTACATTTCAGGTTTCCCTTTCTGAGCATGGTCACCTTTGGCTGAGGGGGCTGGGGGAAGACTGCCAGATGGAAGTTTCAAAGGTGTTAGCCAAATTCCATCTCAAATTGCAGTTTTACTGACAACAGTTCTCCCTGTGAGCCATTCATTAGTTTAATCTGTTAATTTTACCCATTGAGAAAAGTAGCCTTTCAGGCATTTTATGACCTGACTGCTGCTGCTACTCTAGAAAGCACATCAGTAATGCAAGGTTTTTAAAACATTGGTAAACAGAGTTTTTTTGTTTCATTTCATATTTTATTCTGTGGTGATTGTGAATCATGGCCATCTACAACAATTTTATGACATGGCTTCTACCTATAGAAAGCATCTGAGTCAGGCAAAGAGTAGTGGAAACTATATTTCTCTTTCTTTCATGTTTTACTGTATTCTGATTTTTGAATATTAGTGACTTTCTGTTTACCATGGAAATAAGTTTAAAAAGCGTGTAACGCTATATGTGCAAGAAACCTTTCAATGTGGAAATTCAGGACACAAAATGAGGAAAGTTCCTCATAATGAGGTACATTTGAGGTGTAATGGTGGGTGTGACAGTACTTATTTGTTTTTAAACACATCCTCATGGAGATGTTTAAAGAGACAATAGAAAAATAAAATCAGGCCTTAACAAAGGATTGAGCACAACCAAATTTTAATTAACAAAGGATTGTGAGACTTAGTTTAGAGCCTCTAAACATTTCAAGGTCCACATATGAGAACAGTATCAAAAAAGATCAAGACTCAAACCTGTAAGAAAAGACCTACATTGGTGCAGACAGACTCAGAATGAATGAAAAATGTGAACTATAAAACAAAAAATACAGAAGTTGAGATTCTGCTGCTTTCAATTAGAGAGGCTGATATTATCAGGATAGTGACTAATGCAGGTAGGTAGGGTGAACTTGAGACTCCAGTAGATAAGCTAAAGTATTGCAGTTATGGGTATGAGCTTAATTATTGTTATATTAGGGGAACTGTTATAAAATGCCATGGGATTCAGTATTTCAGTAAGTAATGGTAGATGAACAAAAGACTGTTTTTGGTCATTAAACAAGACAAGGGATAAGGGACATCCTCTTCTGTTTACTAAGCCTGGATGTATTCAACTGATTGACTTTCAACCACAGGTGCTGTTTTTTTTCAGATGTGAGCTACTGTTCTTGTTTGTGTGGCCTGTGACAAGGAATTTTAGTGCAGCTAAGGCTGATTCAACATTTAAATGTTTTTTTTTTTCTGCAATTTGTCAACACTTCAGTTATCCATACTATGTGGTTGCATTCTTATGTCTCAGAATGACATTTTTTGTACTCCCTGTGTTTTAATAATTTCTTCATGGTAATATGACTCAAAGAAATATATTATTTTATTTTAAATGTCACTTTTCTCAAAGATTGTGGGATTCTGAGGGTGGTCTATTTCGGGGCTGGGGTATGAAGACAAAGTCCTTGTCTTGTAGAGTGGAAGATAATTTATCCCATTGCAAAAGTGATTATTTTATGTGTCTGAAGTTTTGTGTCGTGAGTTGTAGTCTCATTTTTCTGTGATGTAGATGTTTTGTTTTTGATATTTTTAATGTAGTGTAAATTGTTGTCAGCTAATTACTATTGACCCATCAAAGCTTACATGGCTGGCACATTTTATTCAGGGACAATCACTGTAACAGTACTGGGTCATTCCTGGAAGATGGAGAGCTATCAAACAGGTAATTTACAGAAATAAATGCCCCTGCAATGTAGTCCACTCATAACTAATGTTGTTGGAGAAAATATTATAATTCATTTTTTGTGCTTATAGTTCCAGTATAAGAAGTAAACTTTTGGTGATACACCACCTAAAAATGTATAATGACAGGTTACACTTCTACACAAACATAAACACATACTCCTAGCTCTGTGGTGTAGAGGGATGGCAGCCTTTACCTTATGACCCAGAAAACCCAAGATCGACTACTGGCTCAAACACCAGAGGAACGGAGGAGACAGGGGTGCAAAGAGTTGCTTGGCCAGCTTTCTAACTTTAGGAGGGATGATGAAGACACATAGTTGGTGATGGGATGTTCTGTAATAGCAGGACAGATCACCAGCAAAACTATAGCATTTGAATGAGGGCCTTTGCTAGGTGACATTTCCTGTATTGGTGTATGATGTCACTAGCACTACCCAGCTAGGGAATGGTGAGGCAAACAGCTGATGAGTAACTGGGGACATACAACTGGGGGGGATTGTGCATAATAATGAATGTATAGTTCAGCACAAATGAGATGAGAAATAAAAATCATAAAACTGCTATTTAATATGCAGTTTCAAAACTGATACAGGGAAACAATTTATATTGATTCACTGTACTGTCCGGATGTATAGGGCAAATATTTTGCATAAAATGTCAGAAACTTTAGCACTAAAACTAATATTCTGTCTTATCAAAGTGAAGGATTGTCCTTTCACTTCTTAAAACTTTGCATTAAAGTCAACACATTAGAAAAACCCAGGTACACTGATATATGTGTTAGATTAGATATGATAACATTTAATAAAGTAGGTTGTTAAACACAAATATCTGAAAATACCTAGTTAAAAACAATAAAACTGATGTTTGATGACGTGTTGGATTATTAAAAGACAAATAATGAAGGAAGTAATTTCTTCAAATTTAGAAAATTATGGTTTCTGAAAAAATATATTAGCAATATTAGGTAGTAAATAGAGCCATTCAATGAATGATTTTCCATTGTTATCCATGTTCAGTAATGTTACGTTTAAATGTCTTAGTTTGCTACTTAGCCATTCGTGGATATTTCATTTTGATAACCGAACATATAGATAGATACAAAAAGATTAAGAGAGAAATTAGAGGAAAGAAAAATATTCCCACAAGAAAAACTGTCAGAAACTTCAAATAAAAATTTGTGTTCATTAATACAACATATTTATGAAAAACATTATATAGACCAAGAAACCCTGAGCTTTTTGGAAAAAGAAGTGACTGAAGAAGTGTGAAAATATAAAGAACAAAATCTAGAGACTTTTGAAAGATATAAAACAGAAATATGGATGTGGGAAATAAAGAAAGGTCTGATGTGTAATATTTATGGAAATAAGGAAGCCAAATTAATCAATACAAATAAGGTAGTCCCAAAGATATTCAGAGAGAAATACAGGCAAGGGCATCCAAATAAGGCAAATTTCACAATAAAAAAATAAGATCACAAAGAATGAACTCAGAACAGAAGATCAGTAAAGTACAAGCTAAAAGAATAGAAGTCGAAATTGTGGAATACTTGTGAAGTGAAAGATTTAGTATATAAAGTCTAACATAGCTTATAGCACCTTATGATGGAAAAATGAGTCCTCGGCGTAAGAAGAAACAAGAGGAGCAGGAGATGTCTGAAGAAGAAATATGGACATGGGAAAGAAAAAGATGTTTAATATGGTACAATATCTATTCAAAGGAGGGAGCAAAACTAATTAATACAAAAAGACCAGCACCAAACATATTTGAAGTTTAATACAGGTAAAGGCATATGGGCATGCAGATTTTTACAGTACAAAAAATAAGAAAACAAAGATGAAAAGTAGGAAAAGAGATTAGTAATGGAGAAGTGAAAGAAATAGAAACTGAGGTTATGGATTACCTGCAAAGTGAATGATTTACTGCAAAAAATCTAACTCTGATAACGTCACAGCAGGATAAGCAAATTAAGGAGAAACCAGTTGAGCGGGAAACATCTGATCAGTTGCCATATGAAGATACTTTGAAGCATTCCATAGGAAACCAGTACAAACATTCAGTTGGAGTTGCACAGCAAGGGAAGGAACAGGAAACTGTGGCAACTTTGACGCAGTTAATACTGTAGAGTGATAGGCCAGTGAGTTCTGATATGAAAGAGCAACAGATTACACTGATAAAACTGAAACTGAAAAGAATGTGGCACAGGAAGATGCTCTGGAACTTTTTATAGAATGCCTGCAAGAAATGGAGAACAAAGAATATGTCCTCAGTTTAGACAAAAATGATCTAAGAGAAGAGTTAACTTGATTTAATAGAGATGGACAGACATATTAAGATCAATGAAAGAAATAGACTACAGAAAGTCCTTAAAACCCAAAAAGTTAGAAGTCTGATAAAACAAATAAACACAGTAATTAGGACTTTTCATAGAGATTCATGTGATGTAACAGAAGTAAGGCTATATTACTGTGCAACTAAATTTATAACAGATAGTCTTACCACAAAAACACTGGGTAGTAAAGGAAAGAAAGGGGAGAAATCGAATGTCATCATGGAAGTATTCAATAGAGAAAACTATTAAGCAATTAAGACAAGAAATGTCACTGTTATAAGAGTATAGAAGGGGGAACAGATCAACAAAAATACTCAGAAAGATAGAGGTGATAAAGCAATGCGCAATATCAGAACAGATCAGGATCTATTGTGCACTATCACAAATGAACTAAAAATATCAGCACAGGCATAAAAAGATAGAACACATGACGATAAATATAAAGGAAAAATACAAAATAAGCAATTTATTGATGACTCAAAAAAGTTTTATAGAGAATTGGGAAGCAAGGCAAAAGGAATTGTAACACTACCAAAAAAAGAAGAAATATATATATTTTGGAGAAATATCTATGAAGTTCCCGTGGAACATAACAAAGATGTTAAATGGATAGAAAGAATAAGAAGTTCAAATGTACAGGATATGAAATGGGATGAATAACAGCCATTGAGATTGAAACTAAGTTAAGAAAAGCACCTAAATGGAAAACTTCAGGCCCAGATGCAATACCTAACTTCTGGCTTAATGTATTAACATCTTTACATGAAGAACTAGCCAACCTGAGCAGACACCATCCTGATTAACAACAGGAAAAACAAATACTACTACTTAAAAGTGAACCTGCAAGCTATTCTAAAAACTAGACCAATAAAATGCCTTCCGATGACATATAAACTATACACTGGAATTGATGTCATCAGAGTTTAGAGCCATTGAGAAGAAAACTCAATCATGGCAATAGAACAAAAGGGTAATAAAAAAGTCATATGGAAGAAAGAATCATTTGTTATTAAATAAAGTCATAATAAAGAACTGTAAAAAGGGGAAGAACCTAAATATGGCATGGATAGACTACAAAAAAAGCATTTGACAGTATCCCACACTCTTGGATAAAAGAGTGCTAAAAATGTATAACATGCACCCTACACTGAAAGATTACATTACAGCAACCATTAAACAGTGGCAAACCACTTTGCAGTTTAGCCATGATAAAGGACAAATTATTATTCCAGGAATAACATTTCAAAGGGGGGTGTTCCAGCGTGACCCTTTGTCACTGCTGCCCTTAACCCATTAAGCTGTCTACTTAACAGATTAGGTCATGGCTACAATTTGGCTTCCAGAAAACAACAAAAAAGACTTCTTGCCTTCTTTTTGCAGATTTAAAACTGTATGGTTCATCAGATGAGGAACTGAAAGCACAACTACAAGTGGTCAAAAGTTATTCAGAAGATATATGAATGTCATTTGGTCATGATAAATGTGAAAAAGCAAACTTTAAAGCAGGAAAGCTGCAGCACCAAGAAAATATCAGTGTGGGACAGGAATGTGATATAAAGGAACTTGAGCAAGAGAGAGTGTGTATAAATATTTCAGAATTGATGAAGGATCAACAATAAAACATGAGCAAACGTGAATAAAACTTAGTGCGGAATATTTTAGAAGACTTTAATATTGAAAATACCATTGACATCTAGGAACAATGTCCAAGCTATAAACCAATTTGGTCTTCCTGACTGGCCCCAAAAAATGTTGGATAGGTTGGACAGGAAAACAAGATGGATACTTCATGCTCATCAAATTATTTATAAAAAATCTATGTATACCAAGACAATATATCCCCACTCTGAAGGAGGTATGGGCCTTCTCAAAATTGATTACATGCATAGTTCTGCAATCGTGGGACTGCAATATATATCTGCTGACCTCAAAAGACGCAAATGTAGTGGAAGTTTTAAAACATGAGAATATACCCCTCAACATTTTAGTGCAAGAAATCTGGACAAAGCTTTGACAAAATGAGGGGACAAAGGCACAAAAAAATAGGGACAGATTTTTAATATTGCTCTTATGAACTTAGAAAGTTGCTACAGTAGCATGGTTTATGTTAACATACATTTTTTCTGAAGGATTTGAAATCTGAAACTCAAATGTATGTCAATATTTTGTGACTTCAATCCTCTGATCATCCCAGTGATTTGCCAGAAAAGCACAAATTTTATGAAAAATAGTCAAAAATATGATGCAAAAATCTGGATATTCTGCAAAAATCTGGAGTTAAGATGTGTGGAGGAGAATAAGTCTAAGGTGACTTCCCTGCTTAGTTTAGCAGAAGCATTTCAGCATCAAGTAGGAATGGAAATAAAACCACAAGCAGATAAAAATCAGGTAACAACTGAATGTCCCAAAAAATCAAAGAAAGAATATAAGGTAAAGGATCAGATTAGATGGCAAGAAATTTGGAAAATGCATAAGTATAGTTGCAAATGTAGAAAACTTTTGGAACAACCTCATGTTGATCAGGATTGAATGCAGGAATGGTTAAGGAGAGGTGAAATTAAACCAAAAGATGAAAGGTTAATCTTGGCAGCCCAAGATAGGGAACTGCATACATGTTGGTTTACAAAGTCCATTGAACATGTGAGAGAAACAGACACATGTAGGTTTTGTAAAACATAACTGGAAATAGTCGCACATCTTGTTGCTGGTTGTGACATACTAATTACAAAAGGACTGTATACTGAAAGGCATAATAATGTGGCAAGACTGTTCCACTGGGGATTGTGTAAACATTATGGTATTGAAGTGGCTGAAAAACACTGGAAACATGAGCCACAAAAAATTATGAAGTTTATATCACATGGTATCATCCATTACCAACAGTTCAAAAAATAGATGTGAGAAAACCAGATACACTAGTCCATGAAAAGAAGACAAAAGTAGCATTGATCATTGAAATTGCTACACTCAGTCGTTACAGTATCTTACTTACAGAGAGAGACAAAGTCATAAAACACCAGGATTTGCAGGCAGAAACAAGGGCAATGTGGAAGAAAGATACCAAGACAGTTCCAGTAGTAGTATGAGCAAAAGGGTCTTATAAAAAAATGTACAGTCATACGTTACCAATACATGAAACTCCATATGAATTGCAGAAGGAGTCATTACTGGGCACATTGCAGGTGCTGTGAAGAACACCTCTGTATAACTTCAAAGATTGAACCAATACTAATTTCATGAACTTTAATCATTCATTGACTTACAATTGGGGTCCATTCCCATCATGGTATTAGAAACCAAAAGACTTGGAGAAATTAAAAAAAGTGATTGACAATAGTGAAACAGAAAAGCAGTAAAATTGAATTATAGCAGTTTATGTTCAGTTTTTTTAGAAAGATTCTTAAACTGTGGTGGTGATGTATTATAATGGGAAGACCACAGTCTCTACAAGGAAATATAAAACCATAAGACTTGTTCCTTAACAGGATTAAGGAAAGGTGGCACCTTTTAACTATAAAATGAGGAGACATAGCAAACTTTCAAAATGTATTTCTTAAAAACAAGCTTGAAACTGAACAATGTTTTAAGAAGTCAGCACACCTATATTTATCAGCTGCTAATCTGATCTGAAAATGGAAATCATCTGACATACAGTGAGTAACCTACAGTAAATATAGCCCCCTGTAATAAAATGTTCTGCAGAGATGGTGACTTTGTGTCCAAATATTAACTTTTGTTCTTCCCATTTTGCCATGTTAATGTAGAAAAGGTGGTGGAATAGTTGACTTAAGACTAAGATATTACTTATTTCTAGTATGTGATAAAGACTGGACATGTTCAGTGCAGGATCTCTGAAATTCAGGCTGCTGAACAGAAAATAGTTTTCTCTGAATTTGTTGTTTTTAGTGCTGGGAAATGTCCTTGATAGCGAACAACTCTAGGATAATATTCTACTCTAGAAAATTGGGAACCAATTTTTTCTTTGTCTTATAAGCAGGTTCAGAGTTAGGCTGATGAAATACCATGTATTCTGAGATGAGCAAAATCAACTGGGAAAATTCTCACACCTTGTCAAGGCAATGGCGTCTGATTACTACCTCTCTCAAAGCAGCCCTTAAAGCACACACAGCATCATGTGTACGAGTATTCCTTCTTATTTTTAATAGATATTTACAGTCAGCTGATTTAATTCACCATCTGACTATAAATATCTGATATAACTTATCCTTTTCTTTATAGTCTAATTTTTGTAAAATAGCCATCATATGTCAAAACGTGTTGTTAATCACATGAGCTAAATAATTTATCGCCCTAGCTGCTATGCTTCTACAGGTATAAACCTTTTTATTTAATTTATACAGCAAGCTCACATCCCTACCAAAGAATAAAATACCACCAGGTAAAAGATGAAATGAAGGATGTAGCTGACACAATTCAATTATCAGAATCTGTTTTAAATTAAATGGCAGTTCTGGTCTAGCTATATAGGTTACAGCTCCAGACCTGTGAAACAGGGAGTCCTCCTTATCAAGGTATAAAGTTATTATTCTAGCTAATATCCTGAAAAGTATTACACACACAAGGAATTGTGTGTTTTTTTGTTTTTTATTCTTGAAATTGTTATTGAGTGCAGCATCTCTTGTAGGTTCAGATGTTCATAGGTAAGTACTAGGGTAGCTGCCCTTGATGGCCATTTTATGTCTAGGCAGATTCCCGTTTTGGGTTTGAAATAACATATGCCATTTGGTTATACAGTGGCCTTACCCATCACATGGTTGATAATTATATATTACCCCATTGAGAATAACTGAGATCATACCATAAATAATCTGAGGGAACCCATGCATGGCAGAAAGCATTTAGGAGCTGCCTCTGTCCATTAGTAGTACAAGAGTAGTCCTGGGGTAAATTTTCTTTTTCCCATCCATAGATCTAAGTTGCACTTGAAAGTGGACAGGGATGAACTTTGTTTTATGTGGATGGGGAATCTGTTCCATACTAGCAGCATCTGTTAGTGGAAGTCATCTTTTTTGAAGGCTCAGATATATAGTTGTCCCATATTAATGGTTTCAGAAAAAAATATTCCCTGAAATGAGAATTCTGATGATTAAAACTAACTGCTGTTATAATGTAATGCAACTTATTTAGATAAGAGAATGGGATGTGCATACCTGTGTCAGGATTAAGGTAACATAAACAATACCCCTAAGTATGTAAATGTGCTCTGGCACACTTGTGAGTACTGCTTTCACCAGGCTGTCCCACCATTCCTCAGTCAGTGAGGTCGTACAAGCCCCCAGTTCTACAAGAGCCTGAAGCAGCATCTCCTGCTAATCACTCTAGCATATGCTGCTTACTTTCACCCTCCCTACCAGCTGTGCCACAGTCAGAGAATGTTTATGAGCTCAAGTCATTGGGGTTATAGTCCCTTCATCCCGTGCCACACAGATGGAGTGGTGCAGGTCTAACTGAACTACCACTGTGGCTCCTAATCAAAAGAATTGTAACCACTCACAGATTGGAATGCAATATAATTATGTCTACTGATGTAAAGTAAACCTGCAGTCTTTTCAAAATGTTCTAAAGTGAGCTACAGCAGCAAATAGTAATCAACTGCCTTTATTGTATCATTATGGAAAGCCTTAAAAACAGTATGTCTCAGAAATTGTGCACAGTACCTAAACAAGACATATAACAACTAGAACAACAATGTCACATCAAAGAGACTGTGAAATGAAACTATGATAAAAATCAAAAGTTAACAATTAAATACATGGATTGCCCATTTCCTACAAACAATAGCATTACCAGGAAATAATGAACCTTCCAGAGAAAGGAAATGCTGATAATTATAATGTTGGACATCATTAACACCATGAATAGTTTATTTCCTTGTAATTTCCACCAGGTTAAATATTATTGCTAGATTGTAACAGTTCTGAATGATCATTGTATAATGCTTTGCTATATGCTCCATGTCCTAATATTTCTAGGTGGTTAGATTAATAAAATATTTGCAAGAATATAACAATACCTTACATTCAGAAGATCTCAAATGAGCAAATAAGGTTTTTAAAAAAACTATTTTCAGAAATGACCAGCAGAAAATGCTTTCTGCCATGTATTTGGCAATTGATAATGGCTAAATACTTTGGTTAGCTTTTAAGGATTCTTTAAATAGTCATATAATAATACCCCACACTGTACATGTACTGAGCTGCACTATAGTTCATTGAGAGTATGGCAAATTCCTCATAGATGTCATAAATTAAATATGTTCAAGACTATTTTTAGCAAACAGTAAACAGCTGATGTTAAGGAGCTGTAGGCATAGAAAGTAGTATTGCTACCTATAGCCAAGGTAAATGTATGGTTACAGTCTAACCTTTATTCAAAATAAGTACCATTCCTCAAGTCCATGATCCCATGTGTAGGAACTGCTAGAATTGGTGGTAATTTGGTATTTCAGGAAAATTACATCACAATTATATAATAAAAATACATTTAAGGGGACTGTTTTACTTAAACGTGTATTAATCAAAATCAAATGTATGCTGCAAATAAACTTTGTTGTCATCATGGCCCTCTCTAAACTGAAAATTATTTTAAAAAGACAGTGACCATAGGGAGCAGTCCAATGAAGCCTGCCAAGAGCAATAGAAAATATGTCAGTGTAAGGACAAGACTTATCAATTAGCCAGATAGGCCTTTCATGCAAGGTCTGCTCACCACATAACATTTGTACATCATGCAATTCAAGACTGAATGGATGCAATAAACACTTTAGGAGAAATACTTTATGTATCATGGTCTTCACTCTCATATACGAAAGTATTACAAAAGCCCACTGAAATATTAACATTACTACAAGGGCTCATCATCAAAGTACAAAAACAACAAGCTCACAACAGGTGATATTTGATTCAGATTGACGTGGACTGTTCTTTTTAACTGTCAAAGAAGCAAATATCATTACATGCATACAGTGTTACATACCTCTTAATGGCAACTAGCATTCTGGCACAGAGGGGTGGAGTCCTGAATGTGACCCAGACCATTCAGGTTGAGGTAATTGAAAAGGCTTTAGAGGAGTGGGGGCAGAAATGAGCAGCTGTTGTCAGCTCACAAGTCCTGGGGATGTAGGGAAGTACCTGTATCTTAAGGAAATGTGTTTCACTAATGTTAGGGGAGTGCCTGTGACTTACGGAAATGTATTTCACTAATGTTAGGAGAGTGCCTTTGACTTGCAGAAACATGTTTCACTAATGTTAGGAGAGTGCCTGTGTCTTAAGGAAATGTGTTTCACTAATATTAGAGGAGTGCCTGCGACTTATGGAAATGTGTTTCACTAAAGTTAGGGGAGTGCCTGTGACTTACTGAAATGTGTTTCACTAATGTTAGGGGAGTGCCTTTGTCTTAAGGAAATGTATTTCACTAATGTTAGGGGAGTGCCTGTGTCTTAAGGAAATGTATTTCACTAATGTTAGGGGAGTGCCTGTGTCTTAAGGAAATGTGTTTTACTAATGTTAGGGGATGCCTGTGTCTTAAGAAAATGTATTTCACTAATGTTAGGGGAGTGCCTGTGACTTACGGAAATATGTTTCACTAATTTTCTGCTACAGATCAGGAGACTAAGTTGGATATATTAACTTCCTAGAGGGCAGAGCTACCAGTAAAGAACAGTTACTTGTGCAAGCAAATAACATTCCCACATTGAACCCAGTGCAACCCATGCCCATAAACAGCTGCTAATGTGTACAACAAGGAATGTTAGGTACATACATAAAAAAAATCTAATCCACCTGGGATGATGGTACATCACTTCTCAAATCTTAACCCACCAGTAATGGCTATGACTGACTGGATTGGGAGTGAACAGGTCAGTTGGGCAGTGAGAGTTGCTAAATGTTTGGGTTGGGATGACCCAAAAAGAATATAAAAGTACCTGTTAATGTGCTGCTCCAGTGGTGTAAAATAGGATATAATCATAACTACAGCCCAGACAACCTGGGATTGATGAGGGACACTAGCAACTGACAGAGCAGTGGAGGGATGATAGTCTGTCCATCCTGAAAGGAGGACAGTTGTATGGCAAAGGAGGCCATAATCTAAGAGTTGCCATTATGTACTCCAACATCCTAACCTTATTTCCTCTTACTAATCCTCTCCCTTCTTTCCTTCCACCTGACTTCACTATAGCTAATTGCAAACATAACGACCATAAAACCATAACCATAGTGGCCATCTATGTACCCCCGGAGATAACACACCCTTACTAGAGCAGATTCTTTACTGGATGTCAGACAACATACTTAATGAAACCATAATACTAGGTGATGTCAACACCAAGTGGTTCCTCTTCATCTCTAACTCCTCTACTACCAGCATCCACCTTTATGGCTACACCCAACTAATCTCCATTCCCACTTTTTCACAAACCTACAAACACTAGTTCAATCCTTGACTGGATTCTAGTCTCCAATCCAAACCTCTATCACCACCCTGAATCCCTACCAGGTGCAATCAGTGACCACTCCCCTATATGCATTCTAAGATTCTCCCACCACCTCACAAAACCTCATAAACTTAGTGTCAAAAGCTAACCAGTTTCAACCCTGACACATTCAACAACTCTCTCTCTCAGCAATTGACTGGTCCTTACTTTCATCCCTCCCTCTTGATGAAGTTGATCTTCAATTTAACTCAATATTCCTAAATGCATTGAGCTCCCTCGTCCCTCCTAGAACAGTCAGAATCAAATCACGTTGTTCTCCCTGGCTCACCATCTCTGCCCGGTCTCTTATCCAAAACAGAGATTCTGCCTGGAAACTCTGGACCCGGACAAAATCACTGACACACTTCCAAAAATATAGGGAACTCTGAAATCTAACCAAAAAACACATAATCAGTGATAAAAAGAAATTCTACCATACACCCCAAACAACAGAACCAAAAGAATTCTGGAATGCCATTAACCAAATTTTTCAACCTGGTAATCCTTCAACTCCCAACCCCATCCCTAATAAGACACCCCAAGAAACTGCATCCATTTTCAATTCATACTTTGTTGATACCATCAGCAAACTTATGAACACATTCAACCCCTCTATCCCTTGTCCTCCCACCCCCCCCCGCTTCAAAACTGCCCATTTTCACTAAAACCCATTCCAACTACTTGTATTAAAAACCTTCTTCTCAAACTCAAACCATGTTCCTCATCAGCTGATAACTTGCCACCTCTCTTTCTAAAGGCTGCCGCCAACTCCATACCATACCTTGTCTCCATCCTCATTAAGTGCTGTATCAGAGAATCCACTGTCACTACTCTGTGGAAAAAATGATATGCTATACCTATCCACAAAGGTGGAAATGATATGCTATACCTATCCACAAAGGTGGAAATGATATGCTATACCTATCCACAAAGGTGGAAATGATATGCTATACCTATCCACAAAGGTGGAAATTATATGCTATACCTATCCACAAAGGTGGAAATTCTCTTGACCTCTCCAATTACTGACCTATTGCCATACTCTCTGCACTCTGTAAAATTCTTGAGCAGTAAGCAAATCATGTCCTATGTCACTCAAGAAAAGCTGATCACCCCTACCCAGCACAGCTTCCGCCCCCACCAGAACACCACTACTGCACTTATTTTCTTTACTAACTCCATCTCCTTTGCCGGAGACAATAATAAATTATCCAAAGCCTTTGAAATAGTCTCTCACTCCATCCTTCTCACCAGACTTTCTCAACTTAACTTCTCCCAGCAACTGTCTTCTGGTTTAACAGCTATCTCACAGATATGCAGCAATCCGTCAAATGGCTCTCTGCCTTATCACCCTTTCTCCCCATTAAAATGGGCATCCCACAATGCCTTCTTCATTCTAGGCCTCCTTCTCTTTAACATTTTTACAAAACAACTCTACACCTCCTGTCCTCAGTCATCTCTCATACAATATGCAGATGATGACTGTACAATCATCTCCATTGCTGATAACCCCTCTGACCTGCTCAGCCTGACACAAAAGTAATTTAACCTCACTGAAGCATGGCTTACTAACAACCAACTCATACTTAACCCCAAAAAGACTAAACTACTTCTCTTCCTCCCTAAACCCCTCCACCATTTCAAATCCCCTTTCACCATTTCTCACACTAATCTTGGAGCAATCCTACACCACCAACTTAAATTCGACCTCCATGTACATCAATGTATCAAGAAAACCCACCAAAAGCTAAGCCTATTGTATAGGAATAAGAGATTCTTCACACCCATCTCCCGAATCTCAATTGCCCAAGCTTACCTTCTTCCAAACCTATTCTACAGCTCACAAATATTAACTAACTTGTAGTCCTCATTACTTTCCAAACTTGAATCCACATACAACAAAGTAACTAGATTTGCAGCTAATCAGCCTCTAAAGTCTGGCCACTGTAATGCTCCCCAAACACTCAGCTGGCTAGAGTTTCCTAACCAACTCTTTTTATTTACTGAACTTCTCAACATCCACTCCATCTTAAACAAGCTGTCCTCCGGCCCTAATGTATCCTCTCTCGCCTCCCTATATAACCCCCAAGATCCCTCAGAAGCCCTTTCCAATGCCTGATGCAAATTTACAAACCTAAAAAATCTATTGGAAAAAAATCTCCATAGATATTTTCCAGCTCTGTCTTGGAAGAAGCTCCCCTTGTCTCTCAGAATTAAAGCCCAAGTCCTTGACTTCAAGAAATCTCTAAAAAATAAAAAACTACCTCAGTAGCACCTGGATTTGTCACTGCAATCACCCCACCTGAACCCTTTCCCCTCTCCCCCACTAACCTCTACTCTTTCCTCACTCTCCTTCCTATTTCTTCCTTCCCTCTACTTATCCTTTCCCTGCAAACCTCCCCTTTCTGACCGTTAGTCACCTACTACTCTCAGACCTCCTTCACCTGCTCACATTTTAAACTTGCTGCGTACCACATGCAGCTGCTCTATAGCAAGTATCCTCACAATCTATTGCTTATAAAACAATACCTTCTTATTTTCTGTTGTCCACTGTTGATAATACAAACTTCATTATTTTTCTTCTTTCGTTTCTGCAAGCTTCGGTCACTACCAACTTCTATACTTACTATTTCCTCCAAATGTCTTTTGTACAGATTTCTTAGTCTTGTACTTCAATTTGGACACCTGCTGAATTGCATCCATGTATATATTTTATTGTATTGTATTCTACTTCAGTTTTGTTTGCAATTTTGTTGCTTATTTATAATTGTTGCCCCCCAGCTGCATCTTATATACCCCTGTCGCACTGAAGTCAGGGAGGAGGCGACAGCAACCGATGCTGGACCAGGACTTTGGAACTCAGGCTGACTGGGGAACCGCCTGATGGCAGGATGACCCGGGTGTGGTGACTGCGGCAGTGTTTACACTCGAACATCTACATTTATGGTAGGTATAAAACTGTACTTTATGTGGCAAAATTAACTCTTCCCCCTCCCTACCAGTCTCCCTAGGAGTATCCCAAAGCTCCATCCTGGGGCCACTTCTTTTTACCCTTTTCACCAATCAGTTCCCAAACAGTATTCCTAAAGCCTCAATAGTGCAATATGCAGATGAGACCACCATAATATGTGCAGCCAAATCAATTGACATCCTTCACTCCCTAACACAAGAATGCTTTTCCCTAGCAGAAACTTGGATTACAAACCAAAGGCTCATTCTGAACCCAAGTAAAACATAGCTAGTACTCTTTAGCTTCCACAGAGCCACACCGCCAACTGATTCTTTTGTTTACTTCCTCCTTTAACAATACCTCAATCACCCCCACAAATCATACCAAACTATTAGGGGTTGAAATAGATAATCAGCTTAGATTCGACCTACATATTTCTATAACCATAAAACAAGTACATAAAAAACTTGGCCTACTGTATCGCAATAAAAAATTCCTCATTGACCACTCCAAAACTACAATAGCGAGGACTCGCCTACTATGCACCCTACTTTATGCCTCCCCATGCTTACAAATCTCCACAAATCTGACCTAAACAAACTCGATAATTGTTATACTAAGATAGCCAAATTCCCTACAACCTCTCCCATCAGAACACATCACTGTAAATGCCTAAAAAAACTCAATTGGCTAGAACTACCACTACTACTATTACAACTCAATCAACTATCACTAGCCCACAAAATAATAGAGAACTCTGAAAACACCCCAGCCCTACAAAATCTTTTGCAACCCTATACAACCGCCAGGCCCCTGAGGTCCAGCACACAAAAAACCTCCTCAAAGTAACCAAATATAACAATGAAGATGGTAAGTCTGTCTATAGTCACTGTATAACAAAAACCTGGAACTCCCTTCCTGCCCACATAACTGACAACAAATCCCCATCACAGCTCAAGAAACTTGTTAAAACTCACTTTTTGAATAATCGACTGTGCTCCTGTACCCCCCCTCCACCCAGCTAATGTCTCATTAGAACACTTTACCTAACTTAAGTAACTCTGCTAAGCCAATCATAGTACTGTACCCACTTAGAACTGTTAATCTACTGCTCATCCCATCTCTCCAAGAGTTAGGGAAAACTACCCCAGCAATATTGAGCTCTCCATAAGCAACTAAAACCAGGAAAAGACATTGTAAATCAATTTGGTATCCTTCTCAACTAAAACCTAGTGAAGACATATAGTGAATCAATTAGTTATCCTTAATTATAGCGAGCATCATCTGGTCTCTCGGAGCCTTATTCTACGTCTCTCTGCTTTTACTCTGATAGTACATCTATCACAGGAATCCTAAACTTAGGAATATCTTCTAAAATGTAATACTATATTGAAGAGAACGAATGTATCCTATCTGTTAATTAATATGTATGTCAAAAGTCTGTCCTTAAAACTATGTTTAGTAAAAAAATTGTTCTCTTGGAGCTTTTCTCCCCGGGCCTCCACTGAAAATGGACTTGTAATCCAGATGACTCTCCTCGTCAACAAATGTAAAATAAAATATAAAAATAAATAAAACATTTTATTGTATTTTTACTTCAATCTTTTTTAATGTATATTTACTTCAAACTTTGTTTTACTGCTTATTGCAACTGTAGAGCTTTTCTCCCGGGGTCTCCACTGAAGAAGTGCGCTAGCTCAGTTGGGCTATCCCAGTAAACAAATGTCAAACAAATAAATAGAGGGGATTAAGGTGGGAACCTGGCTGACCCTTCCAAAGTGGTGCAGGTATGATGTTGCATGTTCCCATTACACGTCCACCTCGACAATTTAACCACACAACTGGAAAGGAGGAGGGAGGGGGAAATTAGGGGTCCTGTAGACCTTAAAGTAACCCCCAGTGGCACATGTTAGACAACAACACCCCCCCCAATAAATTAGGATCTATGTCAGCCCCAGATGTAAAGTCAGTATAGTCCAGGGGTGGAACTGGAGTGACTGGTAGACCTGGCAATGGACATTGGACAGTGAGGAAGGCTGTCAGGATGAAGCAGAGGTGCAAAAGCATGCTTGAAAAATACCAGTTAATGAAACATCAGTCCAATGTTTTAAGTTATGATGGTATCCAGTCCCTTCAAAATCTGTACACACTGAGAAAAAAAGATTGCTTTTAAGTTGCCTTTAGGTTAATTGCCTGTCAGCTGTTGTGCATCAGTGGCTTCATCCTTTGAGCTTACTGCTTGGATATTGTGATGGTAAGTACAACAGGACTTACCTGACAATGTGGAATGAGTGCCTTTAAGGTTGAAACCATGCAAAGTAGAGATACTAAAGCTGAGAAACAGGATACTAAATTAGGGAGAGCTCATTGGACACTAATCATGTAACAACTAATGCTCAAAAAATATTTTAATGAAAAAGAATCACATGAAATATTTGAAAATCGTGTAAGGGTAGTTTGAAAGAGAAGGGGAGAGAAACTTTTTTAATGAAACTGTGGTTATACAAACCTTTGGATAACTTGAAAAGATCACTCTTCAGTTATTGCAGCCCCCAGATGACATGAACGTGTGTTGTCAATTATTTAAGAGTTAGTGTCATTAAGCTATATCATTCTTTGCAACAACAGCTTAACTGCAGTCAGTCAAAAGAAAGGTTTAAAATGTGGCTGCAGGCATCAGTTTTATAATACATCAAACTCAAACAGGGTCAGTTGTTGTCTTCATTAGAATATTTTATTCTTTTCCATTAACAACTCTTGAATGACTTATTTTTGATTGTTAGGAGCCACATCTTTATTTTTTCTGAATGTACTGGAAAAAAAAGGTTTGCACTCCATTGTAGCAGACATTTCTGCTAATGCTGTTGATAGTGTTTAATAAATATCACTAGAAAATGTTGAAATGTCTCTCTATTCTATTTTATGGGTTCTGGACCTGTAAACATTTAGGGTAGTCCAGAACTTAGTCAGAGGTTATGACCTCTCCCCAGAGGTACAAATGTCATGGTGTCAACGGTTAGTGCACTACTATTTTGGACAGAGGAAATGAACAAAAAAATACCACTATTCCTGTAAAGCAATGCAATATTCAATTTATCCTTGCAGGTATATCCACAGCATACTTTTTAAATAGAAACCAGTTAGTTTAAGTGCTGTGAAGAACATCATAAACTTTAATAATTCGCTGTTGTGAGTAAATGTGTTGCCAAAAATTTAATTCATTTCACAGATTGCAAACCGTCATCACATCAGAAAATCATAAGTAAATAAATTGCACAACTTGTTAGATACCGATAACCTAGAATAATGCTATACATGAATTAAATGAAAAGTAGTATATAGCAACAAACAATACTGTGGAGCCATAGGAAAGAAAGGACACTCCTTTCTCATCACCTCTAGGTTTAGATGAATGTTAACATAACCAGAAAGACTGCATTGTGTACTGGTAATGGACTCCTAATAGGCCTGATACCATGATGCCACATAGAAAATATGGAGATGATGCTGAAAGCAGCATTATGATTGGCGTGCTGTGTGGTTCACTCTGGTACTTGTATGCAACAACACACTTTAGTACTACATCAGTTCAGCATCAGTGTAATCATTAGATGAACACTATATACCCAGGGCAGAGGATGAATGCTATATCAAGAGTATGGTTTTAGTTTTTTTCCTCATTACCGAACTTGAAGGTGCCAAAGCACCTGATATTGATATTAGGTGTATGAGTGCTTAAAGACAGACTTAAGGAGCAGGCAGCAAAGGGGATAAAGCTTGTACTACATGCTAACCTATAACTATGTCATAGAAAAATACATTGTTTCACCGTATAGCAAAGACAGTTAAGGTTTTGTATAAATAAATAGCATCATACAGTCATGGGTTTGATCCCTCAGCCCGCTTGTATTCTGTTTGACTGAAAGCTTCCAGTTTTCCCCTGAAACAGGTGCCTGTGTCAGAAATCCTTACAATATGAAACAACCATACTTCCATTATTTTTACTTTCAAAGCTATTAACTTCCTTTTCGCAACTTAAATAAGTTTTCATTATTTTTCTACTGATTACACTTTTGCGTTTTGCTTTATATATTCCCAGCCTCAATTTTATTAATGCAAAATAAAATCTCATATAGAAAAGCATTATCTCATTTTCTTCTTCTAGTAAATAAACTTCGGATATAAACGCTTAAAACATAAATATAAAGAAGACCATCATGGGTTACATGAAGCAATATGCACCTCCTGCCACTTCAGACCGAAACAGTACATAGCTTCTCTTTCTCTCCTTCTCTGTCCTTATTATTTGCTCTAACATTTGTGCCATAAAGACACTAGCAGGAAAGAGAAGTTGCACTGCCCAAGAGGTGGAATGTATTTGTATGCATGTGTGTATGGGCATATAAACCCATCCTACAAAAGCTGGAAGAGGTTTACATGACAGATGCTGCAAGCTAATGGTAGTAGTGCTGTAGACCTAGAATTTATTTCCAGGATGAACTGCTTTTCATATGTTTGTGTTATGCCAGTGCTGATCTGTCATACTGCTTTTCCAGTTTGGTTGCACTGCTGGTTTTAACACGGTGGTTTCGCTGTTGTAAGCAGTGTATATTTGTAGCAAGAAAAACTTGCTGTATATTGTAGAATGATTCAAAAAATGTAAAGTTTCTGCATGAGCTTAGTATAATAATAACAGGAAGTAAAGAAGTAGACATACTATTATAAGATTTGTATTGTATACAGGAAAATATTCAGAATTATTTATTGTTTTTTTCCTTGACACCTGTTTACTGGGAATATCCGACTGGGCAATAACTCATTTTCGGCTGAGACCCAGGGAGAAAACCTCCAGCATATTACATGAAAACAAATCAAAGCAAAACAATAGAATCTAACAAATATAACCATACATTTGTACAAGCACAACATAATATAACCGTGTGTAAAGGTTGTCAGTTGTATACATATACAATATAATACAGAGAAATCAAAGAAATTGGCTGTATAGTAAGAAAACTGAGCTTAATCTGTTTAAATTAGAAGAGGTACAGAGAAAAGGGAGATGGAATCAAAAGTGGAGTAAGGAAAGGGGGTGTTGTAACACTGGAGCAGTGACTGACATGACCAGGACTCGGGACGTTGTCTCCACACTGACATATGGTATAAGAATGCAGCTAACATGGCTTGTTCTGTGCTACTTATGGCAATTCTCCTGTGATTTAGGTTTGGATGGGTGTGATGCTATTCAAGAATACTTCATTTGTAGGAGAAATTGGCAGAGTCTTTGAAGCGGCATGATGCAATTAAAGTTTGGAAATGGCATCCTTGGTTAGTGGTTTGGCTGCAGATTGCTAAGCTGATTCTCAGAGTGATTGTCATATTGTAGCCTGTAATATGACAAACGATGATATATTTACGCTATAAATATCTGCTGACTGGTAGGTGGCACCCAGCTGGTATCAGTAATTTTGCAGCATTATGTAAGCTTTCATTTGATAGAGCGGCCACGGTGGTGCAGTGGTTAGCATTGCCGCCTCACAGCAAGAGGTTCTCCGGTTCGATCCTCGGCTGGGGTGCCTTCTGTGCGGAGTCTGCATGTCCTCCCTGTGGTCGCGTGGGTTTCCTCCGGGTGCTCCGGTTTCCTCCCACATCCCAAAGACATGCTGCAGGTGGATTGGACACTCTAAATTGGCCCTAGGTGTGCATGTGAGTGTGCCTTCTGTGGAAGGTTGGGTGCCGGGCTGGCAACTCGACACCGTAAAACTCCACTGTCTTTCAATGTGCGGACAAGGTGATCCGCTGTGGCGACCCCTAACCGGGAAAAAGCCGAAAGAAGAAGAAGAAGATGTAAGCTTTCATTTGATACCATGAAGTACCATGTAAGCACTGTCCGGTTCAGATTATTAATATATTTATGAACATATGCTATACATTCATACTGTTTCCATGGGAAAAAACTCGGGTGGGATTCAATAAAGCCTACACACTCATTTTTCACTGTGTGCACATCTTTGCACAATGCACACATGGTGCAAGTGATTTTAGATTCAGTAAACTCCATGTAGAGGCATACAGTCACATGCAAACAAGGAGAATACCATGGCATGCATGTAGGCTCCATACTATGTTTTGCTGCATACTTCAATACTATTGGAGTAGAGACATGGTAAATCTACAGGGACACAATGCTAGGGGCTGCTGCTGCTGCTTTGATCCATCTGTATGTGTTACAGGCTGAAACCACTAGTTCTGCTGCTGGTGCCAATAGGCCTAGGACAAAAAGAAGATATTTCAGGCCCGGGATAATTCTTCAGATGCTACATGACCTGGAGATTGTAGAGCACTACAGGGTGGACAGGAACACACTACAAGAACTCTGCGACCTCTGCCCTCATCTCAGAGCCAACAAAGAGGAACCCATACTAGTGGAAACTAAGGTATGTGTTGCCCTTGGAATCTTGGATACAGATAGCTTTCAAAGACCAAATGGAGACATGATGGGTGTGTCAAAGGCATCAGCATCCAGGACACTCCACCAATTTCTGGATGCTATGCTCATACATTCCAGTGAGCACATATGTTTTCCCCATAATTCTGAGGGCAGGACCAGAAATATGCAACAGTTCTACCCTGTAGCACACTACCCTGAGTTACTGGGTGCCATAGACTGCACTCGTGTACACATTAAGGCATTACCTGGTGAGCAGGGAAGAATCTACATAGTGATGTAAAGGAATTACAACTTTTGTCTGGCTTGTAGAACTTATATGGTCAAAACAACTTTACTGTACTTTAGTATTTAGTTGTATTTTGCTGGTGTGATTTTTGTCATAGAAGTTGATTTAAGTTTTCTTTGAATTCTGCGGTTATTGATTTTGATTATTCTTTTCTTTTACAATATTTTATTAGTTTGAAGCTGAATATATATTCCTTAAATGAGTATGCAATTAATGATTTGCTGTTGCACAAATATCTTGTACAGTGTAATAAATGCTATGCATATTTAAAGGTAACAGCTGATAATACTGGTGATCTGTGTTCCTCATGTCAGAAGTTGGATGATTTGCTTACCGTTGTTAGATGTAAATCTAGACTTAATAATGATGACTATGGTATTTGTGCAATTGGCATGGCTTGGAGAATTGTTTCATATATTAATGACTGGACCAGTGAAATAAATAATGTTAGGCAAAGAACAAAAAGAATACATTTAGGAAATGATGTGTCTATTGTTTGCAAAGATCATTCAATCCCTATGAAACAAGACAATGCCCCTGACAACTTTGTAATTCTGGATGCAAGTATTTAGCAATCTGAGGTTACAGTTTGTTTAGAAGGAAACAAAAAAGAAAGAAAGAAAGACGTTCACAACAAATAACAAGGAAGAAAAAGAAACTGACTAATGACCGTAAAGGAAAGAGAATACATAGTAAAAAGGACACTGCTTTGTTATGTAACACACAAGTTACAGGGAATGATGATATTTTTATATCAGAAAACCTTCATTCTCCAGAAAAAGGCATAATTTTTCCAATGGAGTAGGTAGAAAAAAAAGGCAAGGGGCAGGTGAAAAGGAAGAAATCAAAATTGAGCGTGGAAGAATTGAAGAACATAACTAAGAAAAAAGAAGAGAAAGACAGATGACGACAACATGGTTCAAGCTATGGATTTACAATACCAGGTAGATGAGAATTTAATACGCAGTGAAAACAGAGGGATTAATAACACTAATGGTGATGAAGATCTCTCCTTCGTAACAATTGACAGAGCAGATATTACTGTATTAGAAGCTGAAGATTCTTCAGAGATGGTCAGCAAAGATATTATTGTAGTTGTTGATTTAATTATTAGAGTAACTGATCATTATCATCTCTGCAAGTATAAGTAACATTGAATCGTGTTATGCTTGCCAGGAGCAAAAATACAAGATGTGAGACCAGCCTTGGAATGCCTTAATATAAGGAAGTACGGATCTGTTTTTATTAGTGTTGGTACAAATGATGTCACCCACAAAGATTCTCTGACTGTTAGTAGGGAACTGACAGCCCTCTTAAATAGTATAGCTTGTATTGGTATTAGAACGTATTTTTCACAAATCACCTATAGAAAGGATAGTCAGGTCACTGTGACTGAAAAGATTTTTGGGTAAATACCTACATGGAAAAAATGCCCTGTTTTAAAAAATGGAAATGTGTAAAAATCGAAGCCTTGTTTAGGGCACACGTGTTCAGACAGGATGGTGTGCATTTGTCAAGATCAGGGAAGAGAATTTTTGCCGCAAATATTTTGCAATATTTGACAAACACTAGGCAGGATTTTTTGCCAGGTCAAAAATTTAATAGTTCACAGATAGCAACATTTGATGCATTTCCGATGGTTGTTAATACTAGGAGCATTAATAATAAAGTTTTTTGATTAGAAAATTTGCTACCTTCCCACAAGGTTAATGTTATTGTTTGTGAAAAATGGTTAAAGAACAATGACTGGAAACCAGTTCTGTCAGAGAGTAAATGTTTTTACTGTAATAGACATTCTAACAAAAAATCAGGTGGAGGTGTTATGATAGGGATTATAGATAGCTATGAGATCTGTGATTATTACTTGTTCAGTGATAACAATACTATAGATGGCCTACACCTGTCACCAGTCGGTTTCTGGATCCTGGTCAATGTTCTCGCCTCCTTCATTATGCCTTTTTTAGGCATTGTCCCAAAGACAAACTTTCCAACATAAAAGATCTGTCAAAAAGCAAATCGAAGGTTATGCTGCTTACCACCAGGAGCCTTAACCTGGAAATGCACTCACTGGGGGCTCTCCTTACACTGGAAGATGCCGATATCTGTGCGGTCATGGAAACTTGGTTCAGGGCTGCAGAGAGCACCCCTGCCTCACCAGGCTATACCTCATTCTACACATTCTGACTCCAAAATGAGGTTGGGTGGTGGAGCCTCTATCTTCATTAAGGAGAGGCACACCTCCAAACTGGTTTGCCAGCATGACGCACTGGAACTACTCCAGGTACAACTGACAGTTTGCAAGACACCCATCCAAATTATTGCTAGCTATAGACCCCCCCATGACTCAGGCTCCATGGCTACATCAAGGTACCCCCTACCACCCTGATCCTTGGTAACTTCAACTACCCCACCATAGACTGGGAGAATTATTCTTGCACTAATGTAATCTCTCAATGATTCCTCAACTTCATCAAATCTAATGCATTAGACCAGCTTGTCTCATCCTCCACAAGAGGAGATAACATTCTGGACTTGGTTCTCACCAACATGAGCAGCCACTGCACCAGTCCCATAGCAGGTTCTTCCCTGGTGAGATCAGATCATCAGACTGTCTCATTCAAAGTTTCTATCCCACCCAACCCCCCCACCCGTAATCAAGCTAAAAAACTTCTCAAAAACTGACTACAACCTCCTAAGGGAAGGGTATCTGTAGCTTCACACCACCACCCCCTTCACAGAATGCAGACAGCTATGCTGAACAGTATGTCAAAGCAGTATGCAAGCACCTGTATAACTGCATGGATTCAGCCATACCCAATAGAACTAAAACCTGCTCCTCAAGGAAACACAAACTTGTTTGGTGGACATCCTCTATCAACAGGCCTTACAACAAAAGTAAGAAACTGTTTTCTAAGGGCAAAAAGGAACAAATTGCAAACTGGAATAACTCTCCTCCTTAGTCTCAACAAGCAAATTACATCACTAGTGAAAACCTCCAAGGCCAATTATGAATCGAAACTAGCCTCCAAAACAAAGGGAAACCATAACGTCTTCTTCAGTTACATCAGGAACCTCCATGGCAAAGGCCAGGTTTGTTCCGAATTAGTACTTAACAGCATTACTTACACTGATCCTGTTGACTTAGCCAACCTGCTAGGAGATGGGTTCAGCACAAACTTCACCCCCCATCCCCCCCAAAGGCCCTTTCAATATCCGTGATACTTGTCCCACACCTTGCATCTCCATAGATCAAGTGTTACATGGCCCTATTCAAGGCAAAAAACATAGCTTCAATGGGACCTAATAGTATGCCAGGATGTATCTGCACCATCTCCAGCAAGTACTGGCTTCGCCATTGAGCACCCTATTCAACCACAACTTAAGTGCAGGCTTCATTCTAGCAGAGCGGAGAACTACCATAGTTATCCCCTTACACAAAGGTGGTGCCACTACTGACCCTGGAATCTATCGCCCCATTAGCTTGACAAGTCTGATCTGTAAAACCATGAAGCATATTATTATGGATCTCATAAACAAAGACATATGCAATCTCCAAGCACTTGACCCCAACCAGTTCATATTCATCAAGGGCAGATTTTGCCTGGTGAACCTGGTTGACTTCTTTGAGGCTGTCACCAAGGCCCTGGATGAGGGAAAGTCATTGCATACAGCTGACCTTGACTTGGCCAAGGCCTTTGGCACAATCCCCCACTCAGGCAACATCGAAAAGCTAACACAACTTGGAGTAAATCCCAATGGCATCAGGTGGGAGGCCAATTGGCTCACCTACAGGACCCTCAAAATCAAAATAGGCACCTCCACCTCCGATACCAGACCTCTCATTAGTGGAGTTCCCCAGGGATCTGTTGTGGGACCCTACTGTTTGGCATCTATTTCTCAGAGGTCCAGGCAAAGACAAAAGGTCTGTGGCTGACCAAGTTTGTGGATGATTGTAAGTTGAGTGCCATCATTGACTCCCCAAATGATGTTAAGATACTGCAAGAGGGTCTCACAGCAACTAATGACTGGTGCCAAAGGCATGGCCTCAAGCTAAACACAAAAAAAAGTATCATCATACCATTCAGCAAAAACACGACCCCTACTGATTACCACATCAATGGCAACCCTCTAAGCACACAACCCGTGATAAGAAACCTGGGAACTCAGGTTGATAACCTCACATTCGACCATTATGTAGTGGCAGTGGTCAGAAAAGCCTTTTACTTAGTTCATCTCATACGTAAAGGGATTGCATCCAGAAAAAAGGTCATTACCTCTCTATACTCCTCCCTCATTAGACCAATAATTGAGTATAATGCCCCATTTGGGCTGTAGCTCTGCAAACATTTGCACCAACTGGAAAAGCCACTGAAATACATCACAAAGAGAATCCATGGCCTCCAGCACCTGTCTTATGCAGACAGGTTCAAATCACCATCACTCTACTCGGTATCATACAGATTGCTCAGGAGTGACTTGTGTCTCACCTAGAAGGCAATCTTGGACCCTGCCTACTACAGATGCTCCATATCCATAAGTCTAACTCATCAGACACTACCCGCTCAAAAGGCCTGAATCTAATATGCAACATCAACAAAACCTACTGGAGAGATAGGTTTGTCTCCAGAGGCTGCCTCATCTCTGGAATAGACTCCCCATACATGTCAAACAGAGCACATCACTGAACCCCTTCAAGTGCAACCTCGGTGAGTGGATGGGTAACCACAAATTTGTCCCAGGGGTTCCACCTGTGTTCCTTATTGACAGGTGTAACAGGTGTTGATTGAGGTTTCTTTTTTGTATAAACTTTTTGGGTATAAACTCTTGGCTAGACTTGTAAGGGCCCCGGAGCCATAAGCCTAGTAGCCTCCTATGATCCTATGAACTGTGACAATAAAGACATCCCTGGAACATATAACAATTGCTGGAGTGTATAGAACACCAAAGTCAAGTGCAGATAACCTAGAGGAATTCATACATTTCTTGTATGAAACACAGGAGGAAAGAATAATATTAGCTGGGGACTTAAATTTACCATAAACAGACTGGAGTAATATTGATTCAACAAGGAAATTATTCACAGCATATACTCAGGAACAACAGTTGCTTCAGATTGTAAAAAAACTACCAGAGAATGGAACATACTAGACATTGTTTGTGTTCCTAAAGAAATTACTGTAACTTTGTCAAGTTTTACCACCATTGATGTGCAGTGATCATGGGATTATAAAGGTTAATTTGTGAAATCTAAGCCAATGCACAGAAGGTTAATTACAGATTATATGGAGGCAAAACAGTCACTATGTAAAACTAACTGGAGTGAGGTGTTCAGTGGAAAAAACTGCAGATGAAATGTGGAAAGTTTTGAAAGAAAATTTGTTTGAGTGCAAAAAATAAAAAAAAATATTTAACATCAGGATCTAGGCATACGTCAGGGGGATATATTTCCATAAGAACAAGATATCTGATTAAGGTAAGAGACAAAAATATAAGAAATGGAAGAGAGGTTGAACTACAACTTTGAAAACTGAAATAAAAAAGCTGGACAAACATATTAAACATATTGTGAGACAAAAATCAAGAAAAATTTGAAGAAAATTTATATAAAGATATTGAGCGTAATAGGAAACCTTTATATAGATACATATGATGTGGAAGGAGTAAAGACACACAAATTGATAAACTGTGTGCAGATTCTAAAGTTTCTTCTCAGACACAACAGATTATAGATATATTTACAAAAACTTATGCAAAACAGTTTGTCTCCACAAAAGGGGTGATAAGTTGTCCTAGTGACATCCAGGTAACCCCAGATACCGGAATCAAATTAGATTATATTGAAAGAACGGCGCAAACTGGATCCAGACAAAGTGCAGGAAGGAGATGGAATAAGTAACAATGACCTGAGAACACTTCAGCAGGACCTTACAGTACCATTATATCTATTATTCACTAGGTCATATAAATATGGGGAGAGTTCTCAAGATTGGAGACATGCACTTATTAAACTTAAGGGAAAGGGGAGTAGGACAAACCCGGAATTATACAGACCCTTAAGTCTACTTTCATGTTGTGGAAAAATAATGGAGAAGGTAACACTGGATAAGTTATTGTCAGAACTGGATAGGTTGGGACTTGAAACCATATATCAGCACGCATATGTTGAAAACAGATCTATTACCACCTGTAACATGATGTTCTATAACAATACAATAACAGCTATGAATAAAAATTGTGCTATGATGTAATTTATATAGATTTAACTTCAGCATTTGACAGGGTCATACACAAAACACTGATCAATAAATTAGTACAATTAGGTACTTATGTACTCTTGACATGATGGATAGCTGCATGCCTTACAAATAGGACATGGCAAGTAGCATACAACAACTAGACAGGTAAAATCCTTGGTTACAGTGTGTCCCACAGGGCTCGGTCCTAGGCCCTTACTTGTTTAGATTGCATCTATCAGACCTAACTTCATCAGAGTGCATATGCAGATGACTTGAAATTGGGTAAACTGATTACATGTGTTATAGACAAGGCATGCCTGCAAAATAATTTAACTAAATTGACCATTTGGTCACATGAGAATAATATGCTGATAAATGCATCAAAAACTAAGCATATGAGATTTGGGAGACATAAATTGAAAGGTGAATATTTACTACAGCACACAGTGATTTTAAATGTAGACCCATTTAAGGACCTGGGTATATGGGTAGATTCAGCTATGAGTTTTTCTAATCAAATAAACCAATTGATTAATGATAGTTATAGAACTATAAGGTGTATAAAAAGATTTATAAAGTCTAGGAAATCAAAAATAATGAAGTCATTGTTAGTTACATTAGACCCAAACTTGAGTATGGAATAACAATATGGAAACCCTATAAGAAAACAAGCATGAATAAACTGGAAAGAAAATATACCAAGGGCATCCAGGGATGTAAAAATTTGTTATTATGAAAGTCTAAAATATCTGAACTTGTACAGTGCGTGTCTTGCAGATATGTAAGAGGAGATCTTATTCAGGTGTATAGGGCATTTAGAGACAACTACCTCTGGGAATGTTTGGGGTTATCAAAAAGTACTAGAGAATCATCAGACAACCTATGTAGAAGATTAGGGTCCAAATGGAGAGATGAAAACTCAGCAAGTAAAGAAGAGTAGTAGTGCTGAAACTGAATTCATCCTCAAGTTTTGGTGAGTACCTTCACAACATGGACCCTGTTTTCACAAAATCTCACCAAGGCAACACTGATATACAGACTGTATTTATATGGCATATATCATGGACAGAAGTAGGTCACAAATTAAGAGATAGCTGGGTGCACAAGACTCAGGATAAAAACGTGCACAATCCTGGTAGGCACACTGGTGCCAGGACTGGAAAAAATGACAGTGTAGAATCCTCATATATGGAAACATTCCTACAATGGGGCCAGGTCAAGCCCAGGGATAGGATGCCTACCGGTTGTAGAAGAACGTAGCAGTCCAGAAAAATCACAAAAACTGATAGGCCAAATAAGAGGCATAAACATGATAGAGTTGGGTATTGAGGATCAGAATGAAATTATGTATTGTTACTATTAGGCAAAAAGCCCAGAATTTCCAGACACAAGATATACAAAATGATTAAGAGAGAAATTAGAAGAAAGGAAAAATACTTCTGCAAGAAAAACTGTCAAAAGCTTCAAATGAAAACTTGCATTCATTAATACAACAGATTTGTGAAAAATAGTATGTAGATCAATAAACTTTGATCTGTTTGGAAAAAGAAACATCTGAGGAAGTGTGAAAATATAAACAAAACCTAGAGATATTTGAACAGTATCTTCTTTTTTCGGCTTTTCCCGGTTAGGGGTCGGCACAGATCACCTGTCCGCTCATGATTGGCAGTGGAGTTTTACGGTGGCGGCCAACCTTCCACAGAAGACACACACATGCACACACTCACACCTAGGGCCAATTTAGCGTGTTCAATCCACCTACAGCATGTTTTTGGAATGTGGGAGGAAACAGTAGCACCCGGAAGAAAACCACGCGACCACAGGGAGGACATGCAAACTCCGCACAAAAGGCACCCCAGCCAAGAATCAAATGGGAGAACCTCTTGCTGTGAGGCAGCAATGCTAACCAGTGCACCACCGCGGCCACCCAGATATTTGAACAATATAAAAAAAAAGATGGACATGGGAAAGCAAGAGATTTGATATGGTGCAATATTTATGCAAAGGAGAAAGCTAAATTAATCGATATAAAGAAGGCAGCCCCATAGATATTCACAGAGAAATACAGGCAAAGGCATAGGGATATGGAAAAATGTGCAATAAAAAAAAATATCACAAAGATGGAATGTAGAAAAGAAGATTAGTAAAGTAGAAGGTAAAAAAATAGAAGTTGAAGTTACAGAGTGCCTGCAAAGTGAAGGATTTGGTGTAGAAGGTCTAATACAGGTTACACCACAGCATGATGGAATGAGTCCCCAAAGTAAGGAGAAACAGGAAGATCAGGAAACATCTGAAGAGGAAATATGGACATGGAAAAGAAAAAGAGATTTAGTATGATGTAATATTTATGCAAAGGAGAAAGCAAAACCAACCAATACAGAAAGAGCAGAACCAAAGATATTTGAAGAGAAATACATGCAAAGGAATCCGGACATGGAAAACTTTGCAATATAAAAAAATAAGAAGACAAAAGCAAAACTAGAAAAGGAGATTAGTAATGGAGAAGTTAAAGAAATAGAAACTGAGGTTATGGAGTACCTGCAAAGTGAAGGATTCAGTGTAGAAAATTGAATGCAGAAAGCACCACAACAGGATAGACCAATGGATATCCACACTAAGGGGAAATCAGTGGAACAGGAAGCAATTGGTCAGGTGCCATATCAAGATATTTTGGGGCCTTCCACAGGAAATCAGTATAAACATTTACTTGAAGCTAGACAGCAAGAAAAGGAACAGGAAACTGTGGAAACTCTGATGCAGTCAATGTTGAGGAGTGATAGGCCAGTGAATTCCCATATGACAGAGCAATAGATGACACAGGATGAAATTAAAGAGAATGTGCCACAGGAAGATGCTATAGAACTTTCTATAGAATGCCCACAGGAAATGGAAAACAAGTGATGTGTCCTCAGTTTGGAAGAAAATGAGGGAAGAGAAGAGTTGCTTGATTTAATAGACATGGATAGATATATCAAAATCAATGAGAGAAATAGACCGCAGAATGTTAATAAAACCAAAAAACCCAGAAGTCTGATGAAACAAATGAATGCAGTAATTAGAACTGTCCATAGAAATCCATGTGATATAACAGAAGTAAACAGGATATATTACTTAATAGCTGGTAATGTTCTACCACAAGAACAGGGGATAGTGAGGAAAAGAAAGGGGAGAAATCAAATACCATCATGGAAGTATCGAATAGAGAAAACTATAAAGCAATTAAGACAAGAAGTGTCACTCTTAGAAGACTATAGATGAGGGAATAGATCAATAAAAATACTAAGAAAGATAGATGTGATTAAAGCAATGCACAGTATTAGGACAGACCAGGATCTATCATACACTATAGCAAACAACAAACTAAAAATTTCAGCAGAAGCAGAAAAAACTTTGAGGATACACAGATAAATATAAAGGAAAAGTAGAAAATAAGCAATTTATTGATGACCCAAAAAAGTTATATAGAGAACTGGGAAATGAGGTAAAAGGAATTGAAAGACCACAAAAAGAGGAAGTAGGAACATTTTGGAGAAGTATCTATGAAGATCCTGTGGACCATAATAAAGATGCTAAATGGCTAGATGAATTAAAAGAAAGAATAAGAAGTTTAAAGGTGCAGGATATGAAACAGGATGAAGTAACAGCCAGTGAGACTGAGACAAAGTTAAGAAAAGCCTATAATTGGAAAAGCCCAGGCACAGATGCAGTACCTAACTATGGTTAAAAGCATTAACATCTTTGCACGAGGATTTAGCCATGGGTAAGAACTATTTATATGTGCACCCCAAACAGACACCAACCTGGCTAACAGGCAAAACAATGCTCCTTAAGAGTGAACCTGCAAGCTACCCTAAAAGTTATAGACCAATAACTTACCTTCCGACGGCGTATAAACTATACATGGGCATTCATGCAGACAGAGTTTATAGTCATTTAGAAGAAAACTCAATTATGGCAGTAGAACAAAAGGGCAATAAATGAAAGTTATATGGAACAACGGATTATTTGTTGTTAAATAAAATCATACTGGAGAACTGTAAAAAGGGGAAAAATTTAAGTATCTCATGAACTATAAAAAAGCATTTGATAGTATCCCACATTCATGGACAAGAGTGCTTAAAATGTATAAGATACACCCTACACTGATCAACTATATTAGTGACCATGAAACAATAGGAGACCACTTTGCAATTAAGCCAGGATAAAGGACAGATTATTATCCCAGGGATAAAAATTCAAAGGGGGATATTCCAGGGTGACTCTGTCACCGTTGCTATTCTACCTTGCCATTAACCCATTTAAGTTGTTTACTCAACTTAGGCCATAGCTACAATTTGGCTCCTAAAAAACAACAAAGTGTAAAGACTTTAGATTTAAAACTCTATAGCTCATCAGATGAGGAACTGAAAGCACAGATGCAGGTTGTCAATACTTTTTCAGGTAATATAAGAATGTCATTTGGTCTTGATAAGTGTGAAAAGCAACCTTTAAAGTGGGAAAACTTCAGAACCAGGAAAACATCAGTTTGGGACAAGAATGTGCTATAAAAGAACTTGGGCAAGAGGGAGTATATAAATATTTGGGAATTGATGAAGGATCAACAATAAAACATGGACAAATGTGGATAAAACTTAGTAAGGAATACTTTAAAAGCATTAAATTAATTCTGTAAACAGCGTTGGTATCTAGGAACAAAATTTAAGCTATAAACCAATTTGCTCTTTCTGTCCTAACTTACAGTTTTGGGGTGACTGACTGGCCCCAAAACGTATTGGATAGATTAGATAGGAAAACAAGAAGGATGCTTCATGCTCACCAAAGGATTTATAAAAATCAGTGTATACCAAGATTATATATTCCCCATTCCAAAGGAGGGATGGGCCTATTTGAAATTGATTACATGTATAGATCTGTAATCGTGGGACTCCACACACATCTGCTGACCTCACAAGACCCAAATGTAGTGAAAGTTTTTAAACATGAGGAGAATAAATCTAAGATGACTTCTCTGCTTAATTTAGCAGAAGCATATTGGCGTCAAGCAGGAATGGAAATCAAACCAGAAGCAGATAAAAATCAGGCAACAACTGAATGTGCCAAAAAACAAAGAATATAAGGTGAAGGTCTAGGTGAGAAGGCAAGAAATATGGAAACAGCATAAATATAGTTGCAAGTATAGAAAACTTCTGGAAGAGCCTCATGTTGATCAGGAATGATCACAGGAATGGTTAAGGAGAGGTGAATTCAAACCAAGAGATGAAAAGTTAATATTGGCAGCCCAAGATAGTGCACTATGTGCACGCTGGTTTACAAAGTCCATTGAAAATGTGGGAGAAACAGACAAATGTAGGTTTTGTAAGACCAAATTGGAAACAGTCGCACACCCCTTTGCTTGCTGTGATATACTAATGGCAGAAGAACTCTATACTGAAAGGCATAATAATGTGGCAAGACTGTTGCACTGTGGATTGTGCAAACATTATAGTACTGAAATGGCTGAAAAACACTAGAAACGTGCCACAAAGCATCATAGAAAATGATGATGTTTATATCGCATGGAATCACCCATTACCAACAATTCAAATGGTAGATGCTAGAAAACTGGATATAGTGGTCCAAGAAAAGAAGAAAAAAAGTAGCAGTGATCATTGAAATTGATCATTGAAATTGCTACACCCGGTGACTATAGTGTCTTGTGTACAGAGAGATACAAAGTCATAAAATGTCAGGATATGCAGGCAGAAACGAGAGCAATGTGGAAGAAAGATACCCAAACAGTTTCAATAGCAGTCGGAGCAACAGGTCTTACAAAAAAGACTCTACAATCATATTTAGATATGTTACCAATCCATATAACCCTATACAAATTGCAGGAGGAGTTATTACTGGGCACATTGCGAGTGCTGTAAAGAGCACTTTTGGCTGACATCAAAGATTGAAACAAAGCTAATTTGATGAACTTTTAATCATACTTTGACTTAGGAATGGGGTCCATTCCTGTCATAGTATAAGCCCAAAAGATTTGGAGAAATTAAAAAAGTGAAAGATTCTATAGGAATGCGAAGCATACTAATTGGTTCTCTGACAAAGTAGCTGATGCATGGAACAGACTAACAACTTACATTAAAGCAAGTACTAGTTTAGATATTTTTAAGAACAGCCTGGGCACTTATTATGGGAGCAAGTGTTTTGGTATACTGGCAAGCTAGGAGGGCATTAATGCCCAAGCTTGAAATATTTGTATGTATGTATGTATATTAACTGCAAGGGATACCATTCCATCAACTGCCAAGTCGTGTGTAATGCCCAGGGAATTATCTTGAATGCACGTGCTGGCAACCATGGCAGTTATCATGACTCACATATTTGGCACACATCACAGTTGCACCAAATGTTTGCTAGGGGGGACAGCCCACAGGTCCATTTATTGGGGGATGCTAGCTATTTACTGGAACTATGGCTGATGGCACCCTTCAGAACGCCATACACAGTCACAGAAGAATGCCATAATGAGGCACACGCTCAAGCCAGAAACATCATAGAGCACGTGTTTGGGCTGCTGAAGTCATGGTTCTGGTGCCTCGATAAATCTGGTGGAGCCCTGCAGTATAATCCACACAGCAGTGGGATATTGGCATAATGGCTAAGGTGTTTAACTTACAAGCACAAGGTGCAGGGTTTGATTCTCAAAAGGGGTAATTAGGTTTAAAATGGTTGACAAGGGCAGTTAGCCTAGCACTAACTTATGAACCTACAAACCTATGAACCTCTCAACCTGGAAACATCAAAAATCTGGACAAGGCCCATGAAAAATAGGTACAAATCTGTAAGCTGATTAACATAAAATTTGCATGCATAATTACACAACCCCCCCTGTCCACTCCAGAGGAATTGTGGGATACCAACTTTCAAACTAAACTGAAGAACAGACAACCAAAATATGGCACCAGATTCCCCCTGCAGCCACTGCAATGTCCCATTACCTGGCTATTTTGCTCCATTTACCATAAGCCCTAATGTGCATACTGCTTTATTTCTACAATGGTTATTTGGATTTTATTTTTACATTTTATAGCACAATGCACAAACACTAAGACATCTGCTAAACAAAGCAATACTGCCTCACAATGAAAACAGACTTAGCATTAAAACATTCTCTGCCCTTGAAACTCACATTCATTGAAACAGCATTGAAAGCCACACCACATCCAAAGAAAATGCATCTGGCCAGTGGTGGATAAAGATTACCTTTAGGCTGTTTTCATAATTCAAATCATAAGCCCCTTGCACACACAAGAAACATACACGTGTTCTATACACTTTCCTGACTTTGTTAAATTATATTCGTTATATAATACAGCACACTTGTTACACTTGGAGCTTATTTTAAATTTGTTTGAATATTTTTTCCAGTAGGCAATGAAAGAAAATGCATGAACCAATAATGACAAAACTGCCCAATTCAGAATATTTCCACCAAAAAGTTTACTTCTACACACACACACACACACACACACACACACACACACACACACACACACACACACACATATACATATATATATGTGTGTGTGTATATATATCATAGAATGACAGCAGTGTAAGCCACGGACATCTTGCATAGCTTCTCAAACTTGTTTTCAATTTCAATTTTTTGCTTGACTTACTCTAATTTGTATTATCAGACCAACTCAGTGGCTGTAAAACACACAACAAAATAAACTAGGTGAACTGCATGTTTTAAGACTTCCAATTTTTAGTCTAAGTACTGACAGACTCTCCTATATTCATCCTGAAGCATCAAAACTATCATAACCCATGTACTGTTAACTGGCCACTCCTGCTTCTCTACTGTCTGCAGTGGAAAAATGTTTTTTATCTTGAATACTGGAAAATGTATTGTACTTATTTAAAAATAGTTTTCTTATAATGCAGCACAGAATAGAATTCTGATTTTCTGTTCCCAAATTTGGGTTAATGATATTTGTTGCTGTTTCCACTGAGGCACAAATGCACTTACACATGCCATTTTCTCACTTCTGTTGCATCTGTAGCTACACCCTTGACTTGTTACACCCGTCCCCCACCCCCTTTAAAAGTACAACACAGTACAGTATCAGCAATGCATCTACATACTGGGGGAGTAGAACTTACAGCCTTCTGCATCAAAAGCAAGTATTTAACTTGTTATGCTATTAGCAATGCAAGCAGACTCGACATAAGCAACTCTAAACTTCTCTTCCCCTGAAGCTCTCAGCTCCTTGTAAAATCCACTCAACTGTATCTCTCAAATTTGCAACACAAGAAATCTGGAAAAAGGCCAAAATTTATGGGGGAGTGGACAAAAGCTCAAAAACCAGGGACACATTTTAAACATTGCTTGCATAATTTTGGAAAGTTGCTAGAATAAAATGCTATGTTAGCACCATACATTTCACTGCCAAGACTTGAACTCAGGACTCTGTGCACTACAGTCAGAGCAACATACCACTATGCCAAATCAGCAGTTTCCTGAATAGAAAGACTGAAATGGCTATCTTTTAGTGAATTCAGTTTTCACTTCTCACCATAGCTCGCAACCTCTTAGCGCACAAAACCTGGACAAAGACAATAATGGGGGAATACAGCCATACTGATCTTATAAACTTGGAACATTGCTAGAATAAAAGCTTTGGTGCTACCATTTCTTTTCTGAAGAACATGAAGACTGAAATTCAAATGCCTGTCATTATTTAGTGAATTCATTCCTATATGCAGAAAACCACAGATTTTTATGATGAACAGAAGAAAATATGAGGCATAAATGTGGAAAAAGTTTTCAGAAGGGGTGGTGGGTAGGGACCTTAGGCTCTTGTTACCTATACCCAAGGTACAAGGTTTGAGCCTGATTACCTCCTTGAGCTACCAGCTATATTCACCAGGGGCATTTCACACACACACACACGCACACACACACCACTTCCAACCTTTCCATTTGGCAGCAGCTCTTACTCCGTACATCTCATTAGGCAGGCAGCATAGAGATATCCAGCTTGCAGTTTTCAAATGGCCATTACTCCCATTGCAGTCATCCAACCTTGCTTGCATTTTCAAACAGCTGTTCTGTTCCTGTACGTGCTTCGCTTGCAGTTTCAAATGGCTGCTGTGTTCCTGCTAAGGATTTAAGAAGTATTTCTTCATCTGGAAATGCATGCACATTGAGCTTCAGCTCAATTCCAGCAGGCTGTTTCACAGAGCTGACATCATCTCGTACATGATGACATCAGTTCAAAAAGCCAGGAAATAAAATTTAAAATACAAGCTCTGGGAAACTCTGAAATTAAGGGGTGCCACTCGGGAATCGTGGAATTCCATTATTTGGATCACAAAACTCAGTTTTTACTGGGTAATTCGGTATGGCTGGGAGGTATGATGTGCACAAGTCTTCACAGTATGTGCTATGCTGCACAATCTGATCCTGCAAAAACAGCTGCAGCAGGATCAGTAAGGTGAAGAAATACACATCCCCCCCCCACCATAGGCTTTTCTCAACTACTCTTCTCAGAACAACAACAATGAGATGGATTAAGTGACCACTACCAGTCTCTCCAAAGCAGGCAACTGATGCTGGAATGGGGATCTTGTGGGCTAAGACCAGGGCAGTACAATGAGGCTATTAATTTTGTGCGACAATAACACAGAATATCAGATTAAAGTAGGAACAGAAGCAACAGGTCCTATTTTTGACAAGTGGGCTTTCAACTGTGGCTTTATCACCTTCCCTTGTTAATCCAGTCCTGACTGTAATATGTGACAGGATAGCTTGAAATGCTGCCTGATTATATATTTAATTTTTTACATTTGTAGTACATAATTGGATTGGAAGTTAGTGTGCATGGGAGTTTGCACAATAGGATGGCTGTAACATTGCAGGTACACATATGAGCCCAAAACATACTGTAAATGATTTACAACAAATCATGCAGAAATGAAAATGTCACCACATTGGATCAGTTGCTAAGGTAACTTTCTCAGAGCTTCTTGGCCCACACTTCAAACCTAGCCTTTGGTCACTATTTGTGCAGTGTGTAGGAGCCTTACAGGATCTGCGTACAATTTATTTACTCATTTTTTTTCTTCATCCTTCAAAGGTACTGTGATTAAAATTCTCATATATTTAAAGTCAATGCTACAGTTAGGGCGAGGCAAAAGGTGCTGTTACCCCAGATGCAAGTTATTGGGGGAATGATTAGGAGATTCCAAACAATCAGTAGTGCAGTAGCATTTCTGACTGCTGATACATGAGTTTTGATACCGATTGTCTTGTCAGAACCCCAGTTCTGAAATGCTTCAGTGCCTCCTGTGTAGTATAAATTTTAGCAATACACATGTAGCAGAAGTCTTGTTTTTTGTGTGCGTGCTTCACAGCAACTGTCCCCACCATTCCTTATATTCTTTGGCCATTCTTGAACAAAAGCTTTGTCAACTTAAGCACACACACACACACACACACACACACACACACACACACACACACACACACACACACACAATCCATTTCATCCGTTGCTGTTGTCAGCACAGGGGTGACGTGAATGCATCCATAACTTTTAATAGCTTCACCATTGCCCATGTATGGGATTGCATCCATTAAAAGCTCTGAACACATTTCCAGTATATCTCTGCACTGATATCGGCAAGGGATAAGTTTGACTAATGTAGTATGTCCAAAAATGCTTTTACTAAGAATTTTATTTAAAAAAAACATGGAGATTGGATGGGGAAGAGAGAAGAACCTAGTAAAATGTTTTGGGTAATGTAATGAGTTTGTAGATTTTAAAAATCATCTTTAAAGAACTTTGAAAGCAATGTTAGGGAAGCAAATGGTAGAGAAATTATTCTTTTGAGCTGGGGTGTAGATCTGAATGGCTAGACATAGTAAGGCCTGCATTTAGTACTATTAAAGCAATTACTACAAAATGGAAATCAAAACTAAACTAACTTTAATGGAGATATTGAATATTATAAAGGCAATAAAAGGACTAGAGGTGGGATCTTTAGGAAAAGGAAGGAGCACATTTCATATAAATAAATGAAATTTGTGCAAACAATTCATGCAGTGTACTGCTCAGGAGGAAGAGGAGAAGTGAAATTCAAGGGAAGGTAGGGATTGAATGATTTCTGTCAAGTATGAATGAATGAAAATCCTTAGAAAGGGAATATATATTTCAAAAAACTCATCCCACTACTACCACTCCCTCCTCATCCTCAATTGGCTTGACCTCCCCAGCTACCTCAGTTACCTATAACTCACCATTGCCCACAAGCTCATCTTTAAACCTGCAAACTGCCCATCTCTCACTACATCCTTAAGACCCTATATACCCAACCGCCAACTCAGATCCACAAACCAAAATCACCTTCAGGTCCACAAACTAGCACGTCCTCCTGACCGCCTGCTACTGTCCTACTCTTTAGCCAAACAATGGAACTCCCCCCCCCCCCACCTCCACAACCTAAATAAACAATGCACAATTCAGCAGTTACCAAAATAAAGACATTTCTTCATTCCAAATAAGAGAAAAAAATGACATAGTATAAATATATTTTTATAGGGCACTTACCTAGAAATAAAACATTCCTGAGACTGTACAAAAAAAGAAAGCAATATTCCATCCATTGTTGGTGAAAAGGGGAGTGAAGCACCTAACTGCCCTTCTTTTATTTCCTGGATTGAGAAGCGGCAGTAGCCCACGGAACGAGACATCCGACACCACTGTTGGCTGTTCAGTAGTGATATCAAATGTCTCTCCATGCTGAAGTGCACATCCCAAGTTTTGAAAAATCTTAGCTGAAGCAACAATATAAGTTTTGCAATTTTACTTTTGATTACGAGGATTTTAAAGTCCCGCTGTGCTAGTTATGAGTGCAACTTGCTGCATGTAATCTGCTGTGCCTCTCGTTTTGATAAAAATAATTAATTTGCAGCTTTGGCTACTAGCATGGGACATTAATATAAGATGGAGCAATGAGTACAGCGTTTTAATTCTTGAGTGCCATAACAAGAATTCTCCTCTGCACATTTTACTGACAATTTTTTTATTTTCTCATATATTTGTTTATTTATTTGCTTATTTGACATTTGTTTGCTGAGAAAGTCTTGACTGGGCCAGAAAGTGACCATTTTTAGTGGTGGCCTGGGGAGAAAAGCTCCTCAATCACAATCTTTCAAACATCAAGTACAGATATTTTAACTCACAAAGTATTAAGTTACGCTAAAAAATGTAGGAGTGAAAAAATGTTGTAATGAGAAAAACATAGAACATATGTTTCATAGTGGGGTGGAAATTATCAAGGTCGGCCTTTGGTCAACTGGTGCCCTAGAGAAAAGGTCTCAACAGCACCCCCCCCATACCACTTGGTGCCCCCATCCTGGTCTAACGACACCATCCAGATTACTGGAAAAGTGCCCCTGAAGGCAGCTGCCTAGTTGGCCTATGCCTAAGGTCGGCTATGGGTGGAATTAAAAACAATAACATGAGTTGGAGAAAATATGTCGGGAAAAACCTCATTAGTCATATTTGTTACATAGATTAATATGTGATAAATGAGAGCTGAGACAATTCTAATAAGATATTTAAAAGAGATATGCAAGATTACATGATTAGAGACAGTGAGGGAAAATTGAGTGATGTATTAATATGAGAGTTCACATTATGGTTATAGAAGTAAGTATGGCTGGAGAAAAAATGAGATTATAAGAAGAGTGCAGGGTAGGGTGTCTTTGGGTAGCTTAGGTGAGTAGGGAGGAAACAGAAAGAGGTAGAGGAAAGGTCTGCAGAGGGAAACTGGATATGGTAAGGTAGTGAAAAAACAAAAGAAAGGAGTGGAGTAACAGGTTGAAGAGGGTTGTAAAGTGTGACTTAGGTTGAAGGGGGTGAGTGAAGTATAGTGAGTAACCAATCTTTTACAACTCGTGTTAACCAAAATAATAAACTAATCAGGAATGGACACATTTCAGTCACAGCCCATGTTCCAAAGAGCAGGAGAAAAATGTTAACAAGATTAACGATATTCATCTTGTATAACAGCTTAGTTTCATGAGCAGAAATTTCGAACATATGTTGCATACAGACAGATACATGCAACCTAACTTGTGTTTAGAGTACTGAGCTGGTTAAGCATGTATGTAAGGCAGCAACTGAACTGTACAGTACTCTGTATAGCAACGAATACTGCAAAGAACAGGAAATGTTATTCATTTTAGTACAGTAACATATAAGATTGATTAAATAGTTTATTAAGGTATTGTGCATGATTTATCAAAAATTTTACAAAGCAGTGATAATTTGACTCTGTGATTTAAATTAGTTCCATTGGACCAGAATTGTTCTTTCAATAATGTATTTATTTATTTAATTTGCTAGTCATTTAGGTCAACTACTGCTAAGAATGTTTTCAGCCATGTCCTGGGCATAAGACTCATTATAATAACAACAAATTTGTAGGAATCCTTTTAATGGACACATCAGTAACACAAAAAAAAAAAGTTCACCAACAGAGTTTATCAACCACAAAAATGAAATAAATAAATAAAACAAAATAAATAAATAAATAACCAGTGTCTTTAATACATACGTTAAGCACTTTCATCCACAGAATGTCAGGACTTCATCAGCACAATGTATCTAATAAATACACTGAAAAATCATGTCATTAAAATCATGTAACAATGCATAATTCAATTAAACAACCTTTATATTTCTAGTCACATAAGTATTCATGTGAGAATATAGAAAAAAATAAAACAGATTAATGTTAAAAACATCAATGTTTATATTTTAAACATCAATAATGTGGCTTTACCAGTAGAGCACATTTAATGTTGATGTGCTCATTTATCCATCCATCCATTCATAACCCATTTTTCCCATTGTTGCACATAGGATCAGGGTGTCACTACAGTCATTTACAGCCAAGGTTCACACTGCCGGGTGCCTAGCCCTGCAGCAGTTATTCTTCCATACCACACACTCACACACACTCACACACACTCACACACACTCACACACACTCACACACACACACACACACACACACACACACACTCACACACACACTCACACACACACTCATACTTGTGGCTAATTTATAATGTCCAGTCTGCCTACTGCATATCTTTGGAATGTGGAAGGAAACCAGAGCAAACCTACGCAAACACAGGGAGAATTTGCAGATTCTGCACAGGAGGTACCCCAGCCAAGAATCAAACCAGGAACCCCTTTCTGTGAGGCAACACCACTATCCACTGCACCTGCTCTAAAAAATAGTTGCCTTTTATTTTTTTTCCTTTAGTTTGTTATTTAATTCACCACGATTTATGTCTGCATTAACATGTTTCCACCACAAAAAATACAAAATCCCAGAAGTAAGTGCAGCTAGTAGAATATATGTCCAGAGCATTAGTCTCATCTCTGGTTCTGATAGAATATTGCACATAAACTGACTGCAAGACTTTCCTAGTGGTCTTCCTCACACAGAAACTCCTTCAAACAATGCTTCATATATTATTCCGTTAATCTCACAAGCATGCTATTATTATCAATGTAGATTTGTGCTAATGTACGCCATCTCCAGACTTTTACCAACATATAGTGACACAATATTGCCCTTAAAACAAGAGAAGGTATCCTTGTCCTTATTTGTCATGGGTGCGGTGACATCAAAAATATGTTTTTTTTTTTAATATGGCCTTTAAATTATAACTTTTCCTAAAGACAACATTTGGTTCAGGTCATAAGGTCTTAGCAAAGTCTTCCAATCATTTTAAGTACATTCTTAACAAGATAACTATCAGCAGTCAGGTCTAACATGAATTGCTTATTGTAGTTCTAAGCTCCATGTGAACTCACTAAGGGATTAAACAAAAGAAGAAGAAAATAGTCTTTCCTTTTGGTTTTGACTTCAATAGTAATGTTATTACACAAACTACTGAAATAATCTTTTCAAAACCTCACACTCATTGTGAAGTTTATCATCATGTGTAATCAACTTGGACAACCTAATAAACTGTTCCCTAGCAATGTTGCATATCATATTCCTCTGATGGCCACTGGAAAATGCAAATGAATGAGCTTTCTGTAAATGGTTTCTTAATAATGCAGTCATCTTAATGGGAGCATCTAATTAATTCCAACTATCGTACATTTTAGAAAATCAGAGCTATTGTTCAAGCATATTGCAAATTTTCAAACACACTTTTATGACCTCCAAATGAAAAATAAATGATCTAGGTAATGTTTACAGAAAGGTATGTGAGCAAACAAAGGATGTGCCCATCCAAGAAATGGATATGCAAACTGCTGAGTCCATTATACCCTAGCTACTACACCTTTTCATAACTGAAAGCATTCTCTGCCAAAAACAGAAAAAATATTTGCAAGAATTAAGTTCAGTGAAATTACATACAATGTTAATGTCAACAGTAATCGTATGAGAAATTTTAGATAAATATTCCACTAAATATTCTTAAGTTCATTAGTTGGTACTAGGCTATTGGCCCTAAGGCCTGTATAAACCTAGCCATAAAGATTCCCTGGCGTTCGCCACCCTAAAATTATTTTCCTGTGCCCCTGTCGAGCAGAGCCACAGAAGTGATCCCTGGGGTGAATTTCCTATCTCCCATCTAATCATTAAGCTTTTTCTTAAAGAGGTGCTCTGCTTGACATAAATGGGCAGTCTGTTCCAAAGTATGGGGAGTCTCTGGGACAGGAACCTATCCTTCCAGCATGTTTTGTTTATTGTGGTAACAAGGTTTGCCCTGGAGCGTGTGGCTTGGAGGGATTGGGATTTCTGTAAGTGTAGCATGTCCAACAACTCTGGGTTTGACATGACTTGGTATGTTAGGCAGAGATCGCCTCTGAGAAGGCAATATGCGACAGAGTAGAGCTGGAGTTTTTTGAGACGGTCTGCATACGGCATCTGTTTGAGGTCAGTGATCATCTTTGTGAGGTATTTCTGTGACCTTTCCAGTTGTAAATGTCTTGAGGTACATACTAAATGGGGCATTGTATTCTATAATAGGTCTAATGAGGGATGAGTGGAGAGGAACAATGACCTCCTTTTTTCTGGATGAGAAACCTTTTGTGATGAGGTGTGCCACATAGAAGGATTTCCAGACCACTGTGGTGATGTGGTTATCAAAGGAGAGACTACTGTCTACCTGCATCTCTAGGTCTCATCACACTTTCAGTGTTAAGTGGGCTACCACATATATGGTAGTACACGGGCAAAGGGTTTTTCCCAAAGGGGATAACTATGCATTTTTTGGCATTGAGCTTGAGGTCATGGCTAAGACATTAGGCATCTGTCTCAGTGAGGCCCTTTTGTAGAATGTCTACATCATTTGGAGAATTGAATAATGGCTCCCAGTTTGCAGTTGTTTGCGAACTTTGTTAGCCATAGACCCTCTGTGCTGGCCTGAACTTCAGAGAAGTAGATGACGAGTAGGAGTGGACCCAGGACTGAACCCTGTGGTACTCCACTTGTAACTGGTCTGGAGTCAGATTTGGAGTCAGCTATTTTCACAATGTGGGTTCTGTCAGTGAGCCAGCTGGCAACCCATCACATGACATAGGGATTTATGCCCAGTTTAGTGAGTTTATCTATGATACCAGAGTGGGGAATGGTGTTGAAGTCTTTGGCGAGGTCCAGATAGGCTGTGTGAACCACTTTACCCTCATCCACTGCTCTGGTAACTACTTCTTTGAAGCAGTTACCAGAGCAGTTACCACTTCATCCACTGCTCTGGTAACTTCTTCAAAGAAGTCAGTTAGGTTTAGGAGATCTGCCTTTCACAAACCTAAACTGAGTGGGGTCCAAAGTTTGAAGGTTATGTATGTCTTTGTTTATAAGTTCTATGATGATACGTTCCATGGCATTGCAGATCAGGCTTGTCAGGCTAATGGGGTGGTAGTTCACAGGGTCCATGTTGGATCCCCCCTTGTGGAGTGGGATAAATGTAGCTGTGCCCCATTCAGTAGGCACAAAGCCTGTTGTCAGGCTGTGATTGAACTTAGATGGTGTGCCATTTCATTTTGTAGTTCATGCAGAACACAGCCCAGGATGTTGTCTAGTCCCATGGATGCTGTATTCTTGGCTTTGGAGAGTGCAGTTTTTACCTGTGCGGCCATGATTACTGGGACTTGGTATTCTTCCAGTATTGAGATGGGCCCTGTAGGGGGTGAAGTTTGCAATGAACCTATCTGCCTGGATGTTGGCAATATCGGTTGGGTCCATTTACTGCCATTGTGCTGTAACTCAGAGCAGATTTGAGTGTTGCCATTGAGATTCTATACATAACTATAGAATGCCTTGTGGTTGTCTTTAGAATCTGTGGTGATTTTGTTTTTGTAACTAGCTTTGGATGATCTTATGAGGGATCTCCGCTTCTTACGTCGTCTGACAAGGGAGTTTTTCCATTCTTGAGATTTTACTCTTTTTTGCAACCGTTTCTTCCTTTTGTTGTAGAGTTTGTTTATGGCAGAGGACCACCAGATTGGCTTCCTTTTTTTTTGAGGAGTGCATCTTGGTTCTGTTTGGGATGGCACAGTTCATGCACTCATGTGTGTTCATACAGTGTATTGGTGTATGATTCAGCAGTTGTACTTCTACTTTCTGTCTGCATGGGTGTCATGAATTTTGCCACTTCTGTCTTGAGAAGCATGAAGTTAGCTGTGGAGAAGTTTTTTACAGTGGTTACCTTAATGGGGGGTGGGGGCAGGATGAGGACATCTAGGATGATTAGCTTATGATCAGATCTGACCAACAAGGAGCTGACCTCTGGTGTGGAGCATTGGTCGCCCATGTTGGTAATGACCAGGTCCAGGATATTGGTGCCCCTGGTGGGGGTATGGATAAGTTGATCTAAGGCATTGGAATTTATGATTTCCAAGAATCGTTGGGCAAATGTGTTGGCACATGAGTAGTTTTCCCTGTTAACGGTGGGGTAGTTGAAGTCACCCTGTGTTAGTGTATTTGGTTGAACCTTAATACTTTCCAGTATGTTAAGAAAAGTGGAATGAGAATCATGGGGCATGGTGGGGGATCTGTAGCAAGTGACAATTTGGATTGCAGTCTTGCCTAGTGTTAGTTGCACTTGGAGAATCTCGGATGCATTATGTTGGGCAACTAGCCTGGTGGTGTGGATATCCTTGGTGAATATGGACACACCTCAGCCTTTAGTGTTTCGGTCCAGGTTAGGTGGCCGAAAGGTGTGGTATGAATTGTAGCCTGGTATTGCAGGGGTGCTCTCTTGACCCAGGTCTCTGTCACTGTACAGATATTGATGTTCTCCGTTTTGAGAAGTGCCTCGAGTGAGTGCATTTTGAGGTTTAGACTTCTAGCATTGAGTAGCATTATCCTCCGTTTTTGCTTGCTTGTACCTGTATGGTGGTACTTTTGTCATTTGAACCCTGCCTAAAAAAGGCTCTATAGGGGTGGCAAGAGCCTTTGCCAGTATCCAGAATCCCAGGGGCAACAAGTGCAGGCCATCTATGGCAAAGCATCGTGGTCTGTCAGTCATGTCATCCCAGGGAGACAAATACTGGATCCCCTTTGAATGACACCAGAAGCTTAGCCAATTGTTGAAATCAATCATTTTATCCTTGTACTGTGGCATCATTCTGGGTGATAGCAGGATGCTACTCAGGGCTAGGGTCATTCCTGCCTGGGCTACAAGATCCAAGAGCTCCTCCATGTCTCTTTTCATGTAGTCCAGGGAGGTACATCTCAGGTCAGTCACTCCAACATGGACAATGACAGAGTCGTATTTGTACTTGTTGTAGAGTGACCTGAGTGTGTACATTATGTGGTGGATCCTGGCACCCGACAGGCAGCTGACTGTAATTTTCTCCTTGTTTAGCCTGGTGAGTGGGACATCAGTGTGCCTGATTATAGAGTCGCCTATGACTAGTGTGCTGGGTATATTGTTTTGCCTTAGGGACTGAGGTCAAGTGGCACACTGGTTATGTGAGCTATGTGTTGCCTGGGTTGTGTTGGGGGGTGGTGGTGGTTTGCGTTTCAGCTTTGGCGGTCTCTGTTGCTTGGACAGATTTTTATTAAGAACCTCCACGAATGTAGGTGTGTGTTTTGTGTTAATATGTGTGGGTTTTGGTGGTGTAGGTTTTGAAGGACTATGTGTTGTGCATGGTGTGGTATGGGTGTTTACCTTCTCCTCTTGACTGACTAGTCCAGTCTTGGCTGGAAAGAATTTGTCTTCCAGCTTGGCTTTACAAGTGCATCTCTCACAGGTTATAGTGTTGGGTGGTAGGAGGAGAGGGTTGTCTGTGTAGATGAGGCAACTGCTACATTGCCCTAAGATGCCCAGATTCACCAGGTGGACAGGAAAAAACACCGCAAGCTGACCCTTAGACATGCTTGGATAGGTGCTTGTTTATTTAAGTACTAGAACTGTTTTCCTATTTACTTAGAAAGGAAAGTTGAGTGCTGTAGCAATTTAAGGAATATATAGTGCTCACATGAGTTCTAAGCAAGTGCTGAGCTCAAAGAATCAGGTTTGAATGCTCAAACAGGAAAGACTGGCTAGTTCTCAGGGAAACTTTGAAGAGCAGACTTTCTGGCGCCGGTAATAGTTTAACCCGAGCTATGCGGCAATGCGCAACCCGTGCAAACATGGGTTTTTAAGCCAGAAATTTGAAAGGGATAGAAAGCAGCCCCAAAGGGCCAATGAGGTACAATTCCTGAACTAGAAACCACTCCTCTGGTGACAGGCAGCTCAATGCTTACCACTCCCACTGATAAGCAGAAAGACTTCCCTCTACCACAGCAAGGTCTGGACAACTCAGAAACACAAAAAAAAGTCCTGAAACCAGCAAATCTGGGATCCAGACTATTCTAGCATAGAAAAAAACGCAGGAAATGAGCAAACAGAATTTTTTTTTGTTTGGGTATAACATCTTATAATCTGTGAATATCTAAGGAGAATGTGAATGTCTCCTCACCTCTAAACTTATAGTATGCCAAAATACTTAATAGTGTCCAAAAATCATTGGTATAAGTGTCAAATTTCTGTGCTATTGGACTAAGATATTTGTCTACAAGCATATTAACGGGCTTGTTTTTATACTCCTTAATGGTGGCTGTTGGTTTGAAAGGCGACCTACTGTCATCTTTATTGATCTTTAGCATTCCAAAGTACTATGTAAAATCAATATACTCATGTTCTATCAGTTCTAGTCATCAGCCTTGTTCTGTGCATCACAAATGTTAAACAAGATTAGCTTTTTCTAAGAGTTATTACGTACATAGACAACATTACTGTAATAAATATCATTATCCATGATGACAGGGCCATTGCCTGTCTTGTTCTTCATTAAACATACAATTTTCATATTATTTCAATGTTATTTTATTTTGCATTTGCTAATCCGGGTAGAGCACTGATCCAATGGGACCTGTTTCGGTCTCAGCCCAGAAAAAACACAACAGATACATGACATTATATACAGAGTGGATGATAAAATATAATACATGCATAAATTATATACAAAATTAATATTATATTTGGGCTGAGGAGTATAAAGACAATGGATAAATGACATTATATACAGAATGATTGACAAGACACAATCTATACAGAGTGAAAATCAGAGATGGCATGAAACAATTACAAACAAAAGTAGATGTAAACTATTAAACTGTTGAAAAAAAATAAACAAAATAAAAATACTTTTTACTAGAGTAAAATAGTTTCAAATTCATGGAATGAAACTAAATGCCAAAAAATGCATTATTTTTCCCTTTTGGTCATCTATTCCAGGGAACTACCACATTAACAATATGCCCCTAAGAACTGATGCAGTTGTTCATGATTTGGGAACTTAGGTGGACAGTGACCAAACTTTTAACCAGCATGTCTTCATTGTTTAAGAAAGTTCTATATTGTATGGCTTATAAACAAAGGGACTTAGTGTAGATGTAGGGCTGTCATTTTTCCCCTTTACTCATTCTTCATTAGGTCACTCACTGAATAGAATTCTCTCCTGAAACATGCACACAAGACCTAAATGACATGTCCTACATGGACTAATTCAAAGCTCTGTCACTATACTTGGTATCCTACAGACAGAGGCAACCTGTGTCAGGCATACAAGGCATCCTCCGATCCAGTACTGATGGATTTACTGAATATCCAAAATGGAAAATGGCATCCAAAATACTCAGTCTAGGGATCTGAGCCTCTTCTCCTACCTCACAGAACAGTTTGGAAGGACATGTATATCCTCACAGGGGATACTGCTGCTCTCAAACAGACTCTCTCCATCCAAATAAAACAAAGTTCATCCCCACCCATATTCAAACACAACCTGGATCTGTGGATGGGAGCCAGAAAATTTACCCCAGGATTGCCCATTGTACTATTAACAGACAGGGGCAGCTCCTAAATGCTTTATCCCATGTATGGGCCCCCTCAAATTATCTATGGTGTGATCCCAATTATTTTCATTAGAGATAAAATATAATTATTGACCATGGGATGGAGAAGGCCAGTCTATAACCAAATGGGATAGGTTAACTCCAGCACAAAAAGGGAAACTGGCTAGGTTTAAAATGGCCGACAAGGGCAGCTAGCCTAGTGCTTAGAATCTATGAGTCAGAGGAAGTTATTTAGAGGAAAGAAGGGAACAAAGATTAAGTTATATGTCCAGAGATATGGCAGTTGCAGTTTCCTAAGGTCTTAAAATGTGCTTTTATTTCTGATTGGAAAATAGACAAAGAGGAATGGTCTTTCATAAAAGAAAGGAGAGATTCCCACAGTGTGGGACCAATTACTGAGAAAGCATGATCTGTACAGTGAAGCCTAGTCTGGGGGGTTTGGAGGAGAGAACACGAGTAGTTAAGATGTCTAACACTGTATGTTGGTGCATCTCTGAATAGTCTGGAGACTAGTGGAGGAAAGGTGTCATTCTTGATAAGGGTAAATACTTGAGAGGAAAGTAGACATTGTTTCACACACATTGTTTCATATGTAGCCAGTTAGCTTTTTCAATGATTTGCAGGGGTGTTTATTCTTGGGGACAGATGGATCTGCAAATGGACTGAATGGTGGATACATTTATTTTATATAATGCAGTAATTAGAGTCAGGCAATATTTAAACTGAGCCAGTAAGATACCTTTACCTATGGCATTTCTACAGGGTCTGCACAGAAAATTATGCAGTTCATTCAGTGCCTTTCTTTCACTTGTAGAAAAATTAAAGTAATGTTTAACTCCCCATAAACTTACTGTCACATGTCTGTATAAATTTGTCAATGTGGCTACCAACTGGGGATTAGACACAATTTTTTTTCCAAAGGTCATTATTTCCAGTCATAATCTGCTTTGGCACATGTATAATATAAACTAATTTCAACTTGTGCAAATATAGCCTGAACTCAATTAAGGTTTTGATGAGCTTTTCTCACAAATGATGATCCTATGGCCAGAAGATCTAGCTGTGTCATTGATAACTACATTGACCAAGTTAAAATACAAACTACCAGTTTCTCTGTTTTTGTCCTTTCCGCTCTGTCTTGTGTGTCTGTCTTGACATCCCTGTCTTAAACGAGGACTGTTAAGATATGTGTATCGGCAGTATTGTATATGACATGCACATCTTTCATCCTGATTGGACTCCAAAGACATTGGATAAAAATGTCCCTAATTATACCTGTAGGGTGTAAAAAAGAATTACCTCTTGTGCATCATGGCTGGTTTGTCATTTTCTTCTTTAAAGATTTGATGGCCCAAAAAATAGAAGTAAAAGAAATGCATGGGAAACTCATCAGGCAGACTATATGCACGATTGGAATGTGTCTGAGATGGGATGTAACAAGCACGCACCCATATGCCGTGAAACATAATTCCTCAGCTGGAAAATATTTTGATTTTAGATTGGCATAGCACATGAGCTTTAGACAGCCACAAGAACTATGTTAAGAGAAAATCCAAGAAGTAAAGCTTTATGCATGAACAGATGCATATGATGATCCCCAATGGTCTGCTGTGCCGTGTAATAACTCAAGCTATATATGTGAAAGGAATGATTTTATACATTTCATTTAAGAGTCTATTTCAAGTTGGCTCTGTATATGTCCATGCTTTTATGTGCTGAAAAGTTGCATATCCATTAAAGATGACTCTGTTCTATAGATTGTGTTTATCATGTGTTGTATCTCAGTAAAAATGTGCCAGTCTTTGTAATACCTCTTGATATTTGCACCATGGATTGTTTATTTATGGTGTATCTTTGTAGATCTACTTTGCTAAAATGAGTAGAATGGACTGCATGAATTATGTCACCTTCAGATCCCAAATCTATTGGCATACAAGTGGTAGTGATGACAATTGTTACTTATCAGTAAGATGTGTAAACTGATGAGGAAACTGTCATTTATTATTTTGTATGACTGTAACTGTTTTTGTAGCACAAAAGACTAAAAAATAAATAAAATAGCATAATACTGTAGTCCATGGCAAACTAGTAATAAGTGGTTTTTGTATACAAAATTCATAGCAAAAGAAATTGTCCAAATGGGGGTGCACCAAAAAAAGCTTATAAAATAACACAAGAATACAGGAAAAGTTCCATTTAAGTGCATAGAATGAGAACATTTTCTGTGAACATTACTAGCCTACTAATATTTGAAATGTATTGTGATGCATAAAATAAAATATTATAACAGAAAACTTGGAAAGCAATTATTTCAGAATTATGTAAAATCATTAATCAGAATGAAGGAATATAGAATAATTGCTTTATTGATATACTTGATAAGAAAAGAAATACATAGGACGACTAGATAATAAACTTTAAGATATGGCAAATAAGCTAAATAACCACTTTGAGCCCAGAAATGCATACATTTAAAGGTTCAAGATGAAAAGCAGCTAAAACCATGTATAGCTGTTATAATAGGCTATAGGCAATACGAAGCAGCTACTGAGTATTAAAATGGAAATAAGGATAACACAGATAATTAGCAGTAGCATGGCTCAGAGCAAAGCCTAGATAAGGGATACATCAAACCCTTGGCAGTGCATACGTTCAGACAAAGAATATTGAAGGATACAATAAAAAATAATAAGACAGAAGCCAACTGGAATGAATCGTATGTAAGCTCCACAAAAATAAAACAAGTTAGAAAACACAGTGCAGATACTAGGGTGCAGAGTATCCTCTTACTGACCTCAGTATGCAGCCCATGAAAAGTATGTGAGAAATGTAAAAAATAACCATTTTGCTAGTCTATGAAGAAGCTATAGTATTAAGGATGACCAATAGTGAAGTAAGGGCATAGTTATACACATTTCAGGAAATAAACTGCACCCATAAATGATATGGTTGCTGATATACTTATAACACAGTCCTTAAATCTGATATAAAACTTGTCACTGATTTTTCTTGTCTGTCATTGTGACTCTCTCATATTACGATTGTGTTACCTTGTAGGTTGGTGTTATTGACTTCTCAGTGTGGCTGAAAGATGAAACTGAAGTTAGCAAAAGCAATGAAGGGTACGTATGTTTTTGAAAGCCATCTTGAAATGTATTTTGTCTGTTTCCTGCATTTTCTACCTTATGTAAGAAGTAGTTATACTATACTTATGTTTGCAAAGATAAAGTAGATGATTCCCTGGCCCCTGATAGAGAAAGATTTCAAGTCCGAAAATGCAGTGCACTTAAAACATCATATGTTTTACATAAAATCAGGGTAAATGCAGAAAAATGTGTAGTAAGTTATGATGTTTGTATATTTGAATGTATAATTCTTGTTATTTGATGTGAACATGTGCACGTGTGTGTGTGTGTGTGTGTGTGTGTGTGTGTGTGTGTGTGTGTGTGTGTGTGTGTGTGTGTGTGTGTGTGTGTGGTTATTCACACATGCGCACGTGCTTGTGTACATGTGGGTGTAAGTATGTGTTTCTCTGATTCTATAAAGTGAAGCATAGGCATTTTGGTATGAGGAGTCCTTGATTCTGTGTTTCATGGCACCTGACACTTCTGAAGATTGAACAAGGATCATTATGACATAGTTCCAAAATCTGTACCTTGTAGTTATCAGTGTCTCAGCAGTAATACACTGGACTTTAATGATCACAAAGCTATATCAGTTAGTTTAATGTACAGTACAACAGTCACTGAGGCCATAGGCTATGCAACCAGTTAGTTTAATGTACAGTACAGCTGACACTGAGACCATAGCCTGTGCAACCAGTTAGTTTAATGTACAGTACAGCTGTCACTGAGACCATAGGCTGTGCAACCAGTTAGTTTAATGTAGAGGACAACTGTCACTGAGACCATAGGCTATGCAATCAATTAGTTTAATGCACAGTACAGCTGTCACTCAGATCATAGGTTGTGCAACCAGTTAGTAAAATGAACAGGACAGCTGTCACTGAGATTGTAGTCTGTGCAACCAGTTAGTTTAATGTAAAGCGCAACTCTCACTGAGACGATAGGCTGTGCAACCAATTAGTTTAATATACAGTACGCTGTCACTGAGACCATAGGCTGTGCAACAATTTAGTTTAATGTATAGTACAGCTGTCACTGAGACCATAGTCTGTGCAACCACTTAGTTTAAGGTACAGTACAGCTATCACTGAGACCATAGCCTGTGCAACCAATTATTTTAATGTACAGTACAGCTGTCACTGAGACCATAGCCTGTGCAACCAGTTAGGTTCATCTACAGTACAGCTGTCACAGAGACTATAGCCTGTGCAACCAGTTAATTTAATGAACCGTAAAAATGTCATTGAGACCATATGCTGTGCAACCAGTAAGTTAAATGTACAGTACACCTGTCACTGACAAAGTAGGCTGTACAACCAGTTAGTTTAATGTACGGTACAGCTGTCATTGAGACCATTGGCTGTGCAACCAGTTAGTTTAATATACAGTACAACTGTCACTCAGACTGTAGGCTGTGCAAGCAGTCAGTTTAATGTGCAGTACAGCTGTCAATAAGACCATAGGCTGTGCACCAGTTAGTTTAATCCACAGTACAACTGTCACTAAGACCGTAGGCTGTCTAACCAATTAGTTTAATATACAGTACAGCTGTCACTGAGACCATAGGCTGTGCAACCATTTAGTTTAATGAACAGTACAACTATCAGTGAGACCATAGACTGTGCAACCAGTTAGTTGAATGTACAGTACAGCTGCCACTGAGACCATAGTCTGTACAACCACTTAGTTTAATGTCCAATACAGCATTCACTGAGACCATAAGTGATGCAGCCACTTAGTTTAATGTACAGTACAGCTGTCAGAGGCCATAGGCTGTGCAACCAGTTAATTTAATGTACAGTACAGCTGTCACTGAGACCATAGCCTGTGCTACCAGTTAATTTATTGTACCATACAGCTGTCAGTGAGACCACACGCTGTGCAACCAGTTAGTTTAATGAAAAGTACAGCTGTCACTGAGATCATAGCCTGTGTAACCAGTTATATTAATGTACAGTACACCTCTTACCAAGACATTAGGCTGTACAAGGAGTTAGTTTAATGTACAGTACAGCTGTCACTGAGACCATAATCTATGCAACCAGTTAGTTTAATGTACAGTACAACTGTCACTGAAACAGTAGGCTGTGCAACCATTTAGTTTAATGTACAGTACAGCTATCACTGAGACAGCAGGCGGTGCAACTAGCTAGTTTAATGTATAATACAACTATTACTGACACCGTAGGCTGTGCAACCAGTTACTTTAATGTACAGAACAACTATCACTGAGACCGTACACTGTGAAACCAGTTAGTTTAATGTGTAGTACAGCTGTCATTGAGACAGTAGGCTATGCAACCAGTAAATTTAATGTGCAGTACAGCTGTCACTGAGACCATAAGCTGTGTAACCAGTTAGTTTAATGTACAAAAAAACTGTCACTGAGACCATAGGCTGTTAAACCAGTTAGTTTAATATACAGTACAGCTGTCACTGACACAGTAGGCTGTGCAACCGATTAGTTTAATGTACAATACAACTGTTACTGACACCGTAGGCTGCACAACCAGTTAGTTTAATGTACAGTACAGCTGCCACTGAGACCATAGTCTGTGCAACCACTTAGTTTAATGTACAGTACAGCTGTCACTGATACCGTAGGCTGTGCAAGCATTTAGTTTAATGTACAGTGCAGCTGTCACTGGGACCATAGCCTGTGCAACCAGTTAGTTTAATCTACAGTACAGCTATCACTAAGACCATGGCCTGTGCAACCGGTTAATTTAATTTACTGTACAACTGTCAGTGAGACCACATGCTGAGAGACCAGTTAGTTTAATCTACAGTACAGCTTGCCACAGACCGTAGCCTGTGTAACCAGTTAGACTAATGTACAGTACACCACCTACTGAGAACATTAGTCTGTGCAAGCAGTTAGTTTAATGTACAATACAGCTGTCACTGAGACCATAGGCTGTGCAACCAGTTAGTTTAAAGTACAGTACAGCTGTCACTTTGTCCATAGGCTGTGAAAACAGTTAGTTAAATGTGCAGTACACCTGTCACTTTGACCATAGGCTATGTAACCAGTTAGTTCAATGTACGATACAGCTGTCACTAAGACCGTAGGCTAAGCAACCAGTTAGTTTAACATACAGTACAGCTGCCACTGAGACAATAGTCTGTGCAACCAGTTAGTTTAATGTACAGTACAACTGTCATTTTGATCATAGGCTGTGCAGCCGGTTAGTTTAATGTAAGTACAGCTGTCACTCAGACCATAAGCTGTGTAACCAGTTAGTTTAGTGTACAGTACAGCTGTCACTGAAGACCATAGGCTGTGTGACTAGTTAGTTTAATATACAGTACAGCTGTCAGTGATACCATAGGCAGTGCAACCAGTTAGTTTAATGTGCAGTACAGCTGTCACAGAGACCATAGGCTGTGCAACCGGTTAGTTTAATGCACAGTACAGCTGCCAATGAGACCATAGGGTCTGCAAGTAGTTAGCTTAATGCACAGTACAGCTGTCAATGAGACCATAGACTGTGCAGCCAGTTAGTTTAATGTACACTGCAGCTGTCATTGAAACCATAGGTTGTGCAGGCAGTCAGTTTAATGTACAATACAGCTGTCAGTGAGTCCATAAGCTGTGCAAACAGTTGGTTTAATGTACAGTGTAGCTGTCACTAAGAATATAGCTGTGCAACCAGGTAGTTTAATGTACAGTACAGCTGCTACTGAGACCATAGGGCTATGCAACCAGTTATTTTAATACAGTAAAACTGTCACTGAGACCATAGGCTGTGCATCTGGTTAGTTTAATGTACAGTACACCTGTCACTGAGACCATAGGCAGTGCAACCAGTTAATTTAATGTACAGTACAGTTGTCACTGAGACCATGGTCTGTGCAAGCAGTTAGTATAATGTACAGAACAACTGTCACTGAAACCATAGGCTGTGCAAACACTTTCTTTAATATCCAGCATAGCTGTCAATGAGACCATAGTCTGTGCAACCAGTTAGTTTAATGTACAGTACAGCTGTCACTGAGACCATAGACTGTGCAACTAATTAGTTGATAGTATAGCTGTCACTGAGACCATAGGCTGTGCAACCAGTTAGTTTAACATACAGTACAGCTGCCACTGAGACTATAGGCTGTGCAACCAGTTAGTTTAATGCAGGTACTGCTGTCAGTCAGGGCATAGGCTGTGCAAGTAATTAGTTTAATGTACAGTCCAGCTGTCAGTGAGACCATGGGCAGTGCAACCAGTAAGTTTAATGTGCAGTACAGCTGTCACTAAGACAATGGGGTAAGCAACCAGTTGTTTAATGTACAGTACAGCAGCCACTGAGACCATAGGCTGTGCAACCAGTTAGTTTATTGTTCAGTACAGCTGTCACAGAGACCAAAGGCTGTGCAACCACTTAGTTTAATGTACAGTACAACTGTCACTGAGACCATAGCCTGTGCAACCAGTTCATTTAATGCACAGTACAGCTGTTACTGAGCCCATACCCGATGCACCCAGTTAGTTTAATGTACAGTACAACTGTCACTAAGACCAAACGCTGTGCAAGCACTTAGTTTAATGTAGAGAACAGCTGTCACTGAGACTGTAGGCTGTGCAGCCAGTTAGTTCAATGTACAATACAGCTGTCACTGAGACCATAGGCTCTGCAACCAGTTAGTTTAACATACAGTACAGCTGTCAGAGACCATAGTCTGTGCAACCAGTTAGTGTAATGGATAGTACACCTGTCACTGAGACCATACACTGTGAACCCAGTTAGTTTAACGTCCAGTACAGCTGGCACTGAGACTTTAGGCTGTGCAACCAGTTAGTTTAATGTGCAGTACAACTCTCACTGGGACAATAGGCTGTGAAACTAGTTAGTTTAATGTACAGTACAACTCTCAATGAGACTACAGGCTGTTCATCCAGTTAGTTTAATGTACAATACAGCTGTCACTGAGACCATAGGCTGTGCAACCAGTTAGTTTAATGTACAGTACAGCTGTCACTGAGACCATAGGCTGTGCAACTAGTTAGTTTAATGTACAGTACAGCTGTCACTGAGACCATAGGCTCTGCATTTATTTATTTTAATGTACTATACAGCTGTCACAGAGACCATAGGCTGTCCAACCAGTTAATTTAATGTACAGTACAGCTGTCACTGAGACCAAAGGCTGTGCAAACAGTTTAATGCACCAGTTAGCTTATTGAACAGTACAACTGTCACTGAGACCATAGGCTGTGCATCCAGTTAGTTTAATGTACAGTGCAGCTGTCACTGAGACCATAGGCTGTGCAACCAGTTAGTTTAATGTACAGTACAGCTGTCACTGAGACCATAGGCTGTGCAACCAGTTAGTTTAATGTACAGTACAGCTGTCACTGAGACCATAGGCTGTGCAACCAGTTAGTTTAATGTACAGTACAGCTGTCACTGAGACCATAGGATGTGCAACCAGTTAGTTTAATGTAGAGTACAACTGTCACTGAGACCATAGGCTGTGCAACCAGTTAGAATAATACAGTACAACCATCACTGAGACCGTATGCTGTGCAACCAGTTAGTGTAATGTAGAGTACAGTACAGCTGTCACTGAGACCGTAGGCTGTGCAAGCAGTTACTTTAATGTACAGTACAGCTGTCACTGAGACCATAGGCTGTGCAACCAATTAGTTTAATGTACAGTACAGCTGTCACTGAAACCATAGGCTGTGCAACCAGTTAGTTTAATGTACAGTACAGCTGTCACTGAGACCATAGGCTGTGCAACCAGTTAGTTTAATGTACAGTACAGCTGTCACTGAGACCATAGGCTGTGCAACCAGTTAGATTAATGTACAGTACACCTCTTACTGAGACATTAGGGTGTGCAAGCAGTTAATTTAATGTACAATACAGCTATCACTGAGACCATAGCCTGTGCAACCAGTTCATTTAATGTACAGTATAGCTGTCACTGAGACCATACTCTGTGCAACCAGTTAGTTTAATGCACAGTACAACTGTCAGTGAGATCATAGCCTGTGCAACCAGTTTTTTTAATGTACAGTACAGCTGTTACTGAGCCCATACTCTATGCAACCAGTTAGTTTAATGTAGAGTACAACTATCACTGAGACCATAGGCTGTGCAACCAGTTAGTTTAATGTACAGTACAGCTGTCACTGAGACCATAGGCTGTGCAGCCAGTTAGTTTAATGTACACTACAGCTGTCACTGAGACCATAGGCTGTGCAAGCAGTTAGTTTAATGTACAGTACAGCTGTCACTGAGACCATAGGCTGTGCAACCAGTTAGTTTAATGTACAGTACAGCTGTCACTGAGACCATAGGCTGTGCAACCAGTTAGTTTAATGTACAGTACAGCTGTCACTGAGACCATAGGCAGTGCAACCAGTTAGTTTAATGTGCAGTACAGCTGTCACTGAGACCATAGGCTGTGCAACCAGTTAGTTTAATGTACAGTACAGCTGTCACTGAGACCATAGGCTGTGCAACCAGTTAGTTTAATGTACAGTACAGCTGTCACTGAGACCATAGGCTGTGCAACCAGTTAGTTTAATGTACAGTACAGCTGTCAGTGAGACCATAGGCTCTGCAAGCAGTTAGTTTAATGTACAGTACAGCTGCCACTGAGACAATAGGCTGTGCAAGTAGTTAGTTTAATGTACAGTACAGCTGTCACTGAGACCATAGGCAGTGCAACCAGTTAGTTTAATGTACAGTACAGCTGTCACTAAGAACATAGGCTGTGCAACCAGTTAGTTTAATGTACAGTACAGCTGCCACTGAGACCATAGGCTGTGCAACCAGTTATTGTAATACAGTACAACTGTCATTGAGACCATGAGCTGTGCAACCAGTTAGTTTAATGTACAGTACAACTGTCACTTAGACCGTAGGCTGTGCATCCGATTAGTTTAGTGTACAGTACAGCTGTCACTGAGACCATTGCAGTGCAACCAGTTAATTTAATGTGCAGTACAGTTGTCACTTAGACCATGAGCTGTGCAAGCAGTTAGTTTAATGTACAGTACAACTGTCACTGAGAATATAGGCTGTGTGCAACCAGTTAGTTTAATGTACAGTACAACTGTCACTCAAACCATATGCTGAACAACCACTTTAATGTACAGTACAGCTGTCAGTGAGACCATAGGCTGTGCAACCAGTTAATTTAATTTATAATACAACTATCACTGAGACCATAGGCTGTGCAACCAGTTAGTTTAATGTACAATACAGCTGTCACTGAGACCATAGGCTGTGCAACCAGTTAGTTTAATGTACAGTACAGCTGTCACTGAGACCATAGTCTGTGCAGCTACTTAGTTTAACATACAGTACAGCTGTCACTGAGACCATAGGCTGTGCAACCAGTTAGTTTAATGTACAGTACAGCTGTCACTGAGACCATAGGCTGTGCAACCAGTTAGTTTAATGTACAGTACAGCTGTCACTGAGACCATAGGCTGTGCAACCAGTTATTTTAATGTACAGTACAGCTGTCACTGAGACAACAGGCTGTGCAACTAGTTTGTTTAATGTACAGTACAACTGTTACTGAGACCATACGCTATGCAACCAGTTAGTTTAATGTACAGTACAGCTGTCACTGAGACCATAGCCTGTGCAACCAGTTAGGTTAATTTGCAGCACAGCTGTCACTGACACCACACGCTGAGCAACCAGTTAGTTTAATGTACAGTATAGCTGTCACTGAGACCATAGGCTGCTCAACCAGTTAGTTTAGTGCACGGTACAGCTGTCACTTAGACCATAGGCTGTGCAACTAGTTAGTTTAATCTACAATACACCTGTCACTAAGACCATAGAGTGTGCAACCAGTTAGTTTAGTGTACATTACAACTGTCACTGAGACCATAGGCTGTGCAGCCAGTTAGTTTTAAGTACAGTACAGTTGTCACTGAGACCATAAGCTGTGCCACCAGTTTAATATACAGTACAGCTGTCACTGAGACCATAGGCTGTGCAACCAGGTAGGTGAATGTACACTACAGCTGTCATTGAGACCATAGGCTGTGCAACCAGTTAGTTTAATGTACAGTACAGCTGTCACTGAAACCATAGGCTGTGCAGGCAGTGAGTTTTATGTACACAACAGCTGACACTGAGACCATAGGCTATGCAAGCAGTTAGTTTAACGTACAGTACAGCTGCCACTGAGACTATAGGCTGTGCAACCAGTTAGTTTAATGCAGGTACAGCTGTCAGTCAGAGCATAGGCTGTGCAAGTAGTTAGTTTAATGTACAGTCCAGCTGTCAGTGAGACCATGGGCAGTGCAACCAGTAAGTTTAATGTGCAGTACAGCTGTCACTAAGACAATGGGGTAAGCAACCAGTTAGTTTAATGTACAGTACAGCTGTCACTGAGACCATAGGCTGTGCAACCAGTTAGTTTATTGTACAGTACAGCTGTCACAGAGACCAAAGGCTGTGCAACCAGTTAGTTTAATGTACACTACAGCTCTCACTGAGACCATAGTCTGTGCAACCACTTAGTTTAATGTACAGAACACCTGTCACTGAGATCATAGGCTGTGCACCATTTCGTTTAATGCACAGTACGGCCGTCACTGAGACAATAAACTGTGCAACCAGTTAGTTTAATGTACAGTACAGCTGTCACTGGGACCATAGGCTGTGCAACCAGTTTGATTAATGTACAGTAAAACTGTCACTGAGACCATAGGCTTTGCAACCACTTAGTTTAATGTGCAGTACAGCTGTCACCGAGATCATAGGCTGTGCAACCACTTATTTTAATGCACAGTACACCTGTCAGTGACACCATAGGCTGTGCAACCAGTTAGTTTCATAACTAGAACTGACACTGAGACCATTGGCTGTACAACCAGTTAGTTTAATGTGCAGTACAACTCTCACTGGGACAATAGGCTGTGAAACTAGTTAGTTTAATGTACAGTACAACTCTCAATGAGACTATAGGCTGTTCATCCAGTTAGTTTAATGTACAATACAGCTGTCACTGAGACCATAGGCTGAGCAACCAGTTAGTTTAACATACATTACAGCTGTCACTGAGACCGTAGGCTGTGCATCAAGTTAGTGTAACGTACTATACAGTTGTCACTGAGACCATAGGCTCTGCAATCATTTATTTTAATGTACTATACAGCTGTCACAGAGACCATAGGCTGTGCAGTCAGGTAATGTACAGTACAACTGTCACTGAGACCATAGGCTGTGCAACCACTTATTTTAATGCACAGTAGAGCTGTCACTGACATCATAGGCTATGCAACCAGTTAGTTTCATACACTACAACTGACACTGACACCATTGGCTATGCAACCAGTTAGTTCAATGTACAGTAAAACTCTCAATGAGACAATAGGCTGTTCAACCAGTTAGTTTAATGTACAATACAGCTGTCACTGAGACCATAGGCTGAGCAACCAGTTAGTTTAACGTACATTACAGCTGTCACTGAGACAAAAGACTGTGCAACCACTTGGTTTAATGTACAGTACAGCTGTCACTGAGCCCATAGGCTGTGCAACCAGTTAGTTTAATGCACAGTACAGCCATTACTGAGACCATAGGCTGTGCAGGCAGTTAGTTTAATGTACACAACAGCTGTCACTGAGGCCATAGGCTATGCAAGCAGTTAGTTTAATGTACAGTACAGCTGTCAGTGAGACCATAAGCTGTGCAAGCAGTTAGTTTAATGTACAGTACAGCTGTCACTAAGAACATAGGCTGTGCAACCAGTTAGTTTAATGTACAGTACAGCTGCCACTGAGACCATAGGCTGTGCAACCAGTTATTTTAATACAGTACAACTGTCATTGAGACCATAGGCTGTGCAACCAGTTAGTTTAATGTACAGTACAACTGTCACTGAGAATATAGGCTGTGTGCAACCAGTTAGTTTAATGTACAGTACAACTGTCACTGAAACCATATGCTGTGCAACCACTTTCTTTAATGTACAGTACAGCTGTCAGTGAGACCATAAGCTGTGCAAGCAGTTAGTTTAATGTACAGTACAGCTGTCACTGAGACCATAGGCTGTGCAACCAGTTAGTTTATTATACAATACAGCTATCACTAATACCATAGGCTGTGCCACCAGTTAGTTTACTGTACAGTACAGCTGTCACTGAGACCATAGGCTGTACAACCAGTTAGTGTAATGGACAGTACACCTGTCACTGAGACCATAGGCTGTGCTACCACATAGTTCAACGTACAGTACAGCTGTCAATGAGACCATACAATGTGCAACCTGTTAGTTTAATGTACAGTACAACTGTCACTGAGACTTTAGGCTGTGCAAACAGTTAGTTAAATATACAGTACAGCTGTCACTGACACTATAGGCTGTGCAACCAGTTATTTTAATGTACAGTACAACTATCACTAAGACAATGGGCTATGCAACCAGTTATTTTAATGTACAGTACAGCTGTCACTGAGACCATAGGCTGTTCAATCAGTTATGTTAATGTACAGTACAGCTGTCACTGAGACCATAGGTTGTGCAACCAGTTACATTAATGTATTTTAATGTACAGTACAGCTGTCACTGAGACCATAGGCTGTTCAAGCAGTTATGTTAATGTACAGTACAGCTGTCACCGAGACCATAGGCTGTGCAGTCACTTAGTTTAATGTACAGTACAGCTGTCACTGAGACCATAGGCTGTGCAACCACTTATTTATTAGATTAATCTACAGTACAGCTCTCAGTGAGACCTTAGGCTGTGCAACCAGTTAGTTTAATGTTCAGTACAGCTGCCACTGAGACCATAGGCTGTGCAACCAGTTACCTTAATTACAGTATAGCTGTCCCTGAGACCATTGGCTGTGCAACCAATTAGTTTAATGTACAGTACAGCTGTCACTGAGACCACAGGCTGTGCAACCAGTTATTTTAATGTACAGTACAACTGTCACTGAGACCATAGGCTATCCAACCAGTTAGTTTAGTGTACAGTAGAGCTGTCACTGAGACCAGAGGCTGTGCAACCAGTTAGTTTAACATACAATACAGCTGTCACTGAGACCATAGGCTGTGCAATCATTTAGTTTTACATACAGTACAGCTGTCACTGAGACAATAGGTTGTGCAATCATTTAGTTTAACGTACAGTACAACTGTCACTGAGACCATAGGCTGTGCAATCAGTTAGTTTAATACAGTACAATTGTTACTGAGACTGCAGGCTGTGCACCCAGGTAGTTTAATATACAATACATCCCTCACTGGGACAATAGACTGTGAAACTAGTGTCTCTAATGCACAGTACAGCTGTCACTGAGACCATAGGCTGTGCAACCAGTTAGGTTAATACAGTACAACTGTCAATCAGACCATAGGCTGTGCCACCTTTTAGTTTAATGTACAGTACAGCCATCACTGTGACCATAGGCTGTGCAACCTGTTAGTTTAATGTACAGTACAACTGTTACTGAGACCATATGCTGTTACAGCCAATAGGTTTATTGTACAGTACAATTGTCACTGAGACCATAGCCTGTGCAACCAGTTAGGTTAATTTGCAGCACAGCTGTCACTGACACCACACGCTGAGCAACCAGTTAGTTTAATGTACAGTATAGCTGTCATTGAGACCATAGGCTGTGCAACCAGTTTGTTTAATGTACAGTACAGCTGTCACTGAGACCATAGGCTGTGCAACCAGTTAGTTTAATGTACAGTACAGCTGTCACTGAGACCATAGGCTGTGCAACCAGTTAGTTTAATGTACACTACAGCTGTCATTGAGACCATAGGCTGTGCAACCAGTTAGTTTAATGTACAGTACAGCTGCCATTGAGACCATAGGCTCTGCAACCAGTTAGTTTAATGTATGGTACAGTTGTCACTGAGATCATAGGCTCTGCAAGCAGTTAGTTTAATGTACAGTACAGCTGACATTGAGACCATAAGCTGTGCAAGCAGTTTAATGTACAGTACAACTGTCACTATGAACATAGGCTGTGTAACCAGTTAGTTTAACATACAGTACAGCTGCCACTGAGACCATAGGCAGGGCAACCAGTTATTTCAATACAGTACAACTGTCACTGAGACCGTAGGCCATGCAACCAGTTAGTGTAATGTACAGTACAGCTGTCACTGAGACCATAGGCTGTGTAACCAGTTAATTTAATGTACAGTACAACTGTCACTGAGACCATAGGCTGTGCAACCAGTTAGTTTAATGTACAGTACAACTGTCACTGAGACCATAGGCTGTGCAACCAGTTAGTTTAATGTACAGTACAGCTGTCACTGAGACCATAGGCTGTGCAAACGGTTAGTTTATGTACAGCATAGTTGCCACTGAGGCCGTAGGCTGTGCAACCAGTTAGTTTGCTGTACAGTACAGCTGTCATTGAGACCTTATGCTGTACAAACAGTAAGTTTAATGTACAGTACACCTGTCACTGAGACCATAGGCTGTGCAACCAGTTGGATTAATGTACAGTACAATGCTCACAGAGACCATAGGTTGTGTAACCAGTTAGTTATATGTAGAGTACAGCAGTCATTGAGACCGAAGTCTGTAACAACCAGTTAGATTAATGTAAAATAGAACTGTCACTGAGACCAAAGGCTGGGCAACCAGTTAGTTTAATGTTCAGTACAGCTGTCACTAAGACCATTGGCTGCTTATCCAGTTAGTTTTGTGTACGGTACAGCTGTCATTGAGACCATAGTCTGTGCAGTCATTTAGTTTAATGTACGGTACAGCTGTCACTGACACCATAGGCTGTGCAAAAAGTTAGTTTAACATACAGTACAGCTGTCACTGAGACCATAGGCTGTGCAGCCAGTTTAACGTACATTAGAGCTGTCGCTGAGACCATAGGCTATGCATCAAGTTAATTTAACATACTATACAGTTGTCACTGAGACCATACGCACTGCAATCATTTAGTTTAATGTACAGAACACCTGTAACAGAGACCGTAGGCTGTGCAATCATTTAGTTTAACAAACAGTACAACTGTCACTGTGACCATAGGCTGAGCAATCATTTAGTTTAATACAGTACAACTGTTACGGAGACCGCAGGTTGTGCACCCAGGTAGTTTAATATATAATACAACCCTCACTGGGACTATGAAAGTAGTATCATTAATGCAGAGTACAGCTGTCACTGAAACCATAGGCTGTGCAACCTCTTAGTTTAATGAACAGTACAACTGCCACTGAGACCATGGGCTGTGCAACCAGTTAGTTCAATGTACAGTACAGCTGTCACTGAGACCATAGGTTGCACAACCAGTTAGTTTAATGCACAGTAGGGCTGTCACTGAGACCACAGGCTGTGCAATCATTTAGTTTAATGTACAGTACAGCTGTCACAGACAATAGGTTGTGCAATCATTTACTTTAACGTACAGTACAACTGTCACTGAGAACATAGGCTGTGTAATCCATTCGTTTAATACAGTACAATTGTTACTAAGATCACAGGCTGTGCACCCATGTAGTTTAATATACAATATAACCCTCAATGGGAGAATAGACTGTGAAACTAGTATCTCTAATGTACAGTACAGCTGTTACTGATACCATAGGCTGTGCAACCAGTTAGTTTAATATACTGTACAACTGTCAATCAGTCCATAGGCTGTGCTACCTTTTTGTTTAATGTACAATACAGCCATCACTGTGACCATAGGGTCTGCAACCAGTTAGTTTATTGTACAGTACAGCTGTCACTTAGACCATAGGCTGTACAACCAATTTAATGTACAGTACAACTTTCACTGAGAACTTAGGCTGTGCAACCAGTTAGTTTAATATACAGTACAACTGTCAATCAGACCATAGGCTATGCAACCTTTTAGTTTCATGTACAATGCAGCCATCACTGTGTCCATAGGCTGTGCAACCAGTTAGGTTAATGTACAGTACAGTTGTCACTGAGACCATAGGCTGTGCAACCAATTTAATGTACAGTACAACTGTCACTGAGACCACAGGCTGTGCAACCAGTTAGTTTAATATACAGTACAACTGTCAATCAGACCATAGGCTGTGCAACCAGTTAGTTTAATGTACGGTATAGCTGTCATTGAGACCATAGGCTGCTCAACCAGTTAGTTGAGTGCACGGTACAGCTGTCACTGAGACTATAGGCTGTGCAACTAGTTAGGTTGCTGTACAGTACAGCTGTCAGTGACACCATAGGCTGTGCAACTAGTCAGTTTAATCTACAATACACCTGTCACTGAGACCATAGGCTGTGCAACCAGTTAGTTTAATGTAGAGTACACAAGTCATTAAGACCATAGACTGTGCAATCAGTTAGTTTAGTGTACAGTACAACTATCACTGAGACTATAGGCTGTGCCACCAGTTAGTTTGAAGTACAGTACAGCTGTCACTGAGACTATATGTTGTGCAACCAGTTAGTGTAAAGTACAGTAGAGCTGTCAATGAGACTATAGGCTGTGCAACCAGTTACTTTAATGTACAGTGCAGCTGCTACTCAGACCACAGCCTGTGCAACCATTTAGTGTAACGTAAAGTGGAGCTGTCACTGAGATCATAGGCTGTGCAACCAGTTAGTGTAGAGTACATAAGAGCTGTCAATGAGACTATAGGCTGTGCAACCAGTTAGTTTAACGTACTATACAGCTGTCACTGAGACCATAGGCTGTGCAATCATTTAGTTTAACAGACAGAACAGCTGTCACTGGTCCATAGGCTGTGCAATCATTTAAAGTACAGCACAACTGTCATTGTGACCATAGGCTGTGCACTCAGTTTAATTTATAGTACAGCTGTCACTGAGACAGTAGGCTGTGCAACCAGTTATTTTAATGTACAGTACAGCTGTCCCTGAGAAACTTGTCTGTGCAAACAGTTTGATGCCCAGTACAGCTGTCATTGAGACAATAGGCTGTGCAACCAGTTACTTTAATATACAGTACAACTGTCACTGAGACCATAGGCTGCTCAACCAGTTAGTTTAGTGCACAGTACAGCTGTCACTGAGACCATAGGCTGTGCAACCAGTTAGTTTGTTGTACAGTACAGCTATCAGTGACACCATAGGCTGTGCACCTAGTCAGTTTAATCTACATTACACCTGTCACTGAGACCATAGGCTGTGCAACCAGTTAGTTTAATGTAGAGTACACAAGTCATTAAGACCATAGACTGTGCAACCGGTTAGTTTAGTGTACAGTACAACTGTCACAGACTATAGGCTGTGAAACCAGTTAGTTTAATGTACATTACAGCTGTCACTGAGATCATATGCTGTGCAACCACTGAGTTCATAGGTTCATAGGTTCATAGGTTGGTACTAGGCTATCAGCCCTAGGGCCTATACAAGCCTAGCCATAACAATTCCATGGCTATTTCTTCCCACATTATTTATTTTCCTGGACCCCTGTCTAGCAGGGTGACTGACGTGATCCCTGGGGTGAATTTCCTTTCTCCCATCCAATCGTCAAGGTTCCTCTTGAAGAGGTCCAAAGAGGCACTCTGCTTGACATGTATGGGCAATCTATTCCAGAGTCTGGGGAGTGTCTGGGTCAGGAACCTATCCCTCCAGCATGTTTTGTTTATTGTGATGACAAGGTTTAGATCCCTGGAGTGTGTAGCTCTGAGGGATTGGGATTTCTTTAAGTGTAGCATGTCCAACAGCTCTGGGTTTGACATGGCCTTGTATGTTAAGCAGAGATCGCCTCTGAGTAGACGATATGCGACAGAGTATAGCTGGAGTTTTTAAGGCGGTCAGCGTGGGGCATCTGCTTTAGGCCTGTGATTCTTTTAGTGAGGTATTTCTGAGGCATTTCCAGTTGTTGCAGATGTCTTGAGAGGTACATAACAAATGGGGCGTTGTATTCTATAATGGGTCTAATGAGGGATGAGTACAGTGGGACAATGACCTCCTTTTTCTGGATGAAAAGCCCTTTGTGATGAGGTGTGCCACATAGAAGGATTTCCTGACTGTTGTGGCGATGTGGTTATCGAAGGTGAGACCACTGTCCACCTGTGTCCCTAAGTCTCTTATCACACTTTCTGTGTTTAGTGTACTGCCACCTATATGGTAATTCATGGATACATGTTTTTTCCCAAAAGGGGATAACAATACATTTCTTGGCATTGAGCTTGAGCCCATGGCTCTGGCACCAAGCATCTGTTTCTGTAAGGCCCTTTTGTAGAGTATCCACATCATTTGGGTATTCAATAATGGCTCCCAGTTTGCAGTCATCTGCAAACTTTGTTAGCCAGAGTCCCTTAGTGTTGACCTGTACTTCAGAGAAGTAGATGCCAAACAAGAGCGGCCCCAGGACTGAACCCTGAGGTACTCCACTTGTCACTTGTCTGGAGCTGGATTTGGAGTCGGCTACTTTTACAGTGTGGGTTCTATCAGTAAGCCATTTAGCAACCCATTGGGTGACATAGGGATTAATGCCCAACTTAGTAAGTTTATCTATGATTCCAGAGTGGGGGGATGGTGTCAAAGGCCTTGGCAAGGTCTAGATAGGCTGTGTGGACCACCTTACCCTTGTCCATGGCTCTGGAGACTGATTCAAAGAAGTCAATTAGGTTCAGGAGACAAGATCGGCCCTTCACAAACCCAAACTGGGTGGGGTCCAGTGTTTGAAGGTTGCCAATGTCTTTGTTTATAAGTTCCATGATAATACGCTCCATGGCCTTGCAGATAAGGCTTGTCAGACTGATGGGACGGTAGTTTCTGGGATCCAAGGTGGATCCCCCCTTGTGGATTGGGATAACTGTAGCTCTGCACCACTCAGTGGGCACGAAACCTGAGGTGAGGCTATGATTAAACATGACACTTGGGTGAGGTGCCAGTTCATATTGTAGTTCATGTAGTACACAGCCCGGGATGTCATCTGGTCCCATGAATGCTGTATTCTTGGCTTTAGAGAGTGCGTTTTGCACCTGTGTGGCCGTTATTACTGGAATTTGGCAATCTTCCGGTATTGAGATGGGCCATTTAGGGGTGGGGTGAAGTTGGCACTGAATCGATCTGCCAGGATATTGGCAATATCCTTTGGATCAGTATATTTAATGCCATTCTGTTTTAGCTCAGAGCAGATCTGAGCATTGGCATTTAGATTCTTGACATAGTTATAGAATGCTTTGTGGTTGTCTTTGGAATCTTTGGCAATTTTATTTTCGTAACTAGCTTTGGAGGATTTTGTGAGGCATCTCAGTTTCTTACTGAGGCTAGTAAGGGAGTTTTTTGCATCCTGGGATTTTCCTCTTTTCTGCAAAAGTTTCTGCCTTTTGTTGTAAAGTTTGTTTATGGCAGGGGACCACCAGATTGGCTTCCTTTTTTTGGATGAGAGCATTTTGGTTCTATTTGGGATGGCACGATTCATGCATGAGTGGATGTGCTCGTATAGTGCCTTAGTGTAGGATTCAGCAGTTGAACTTTCAGTTCCCGTCTGCATGGGTGTTATGAGGTTTGTCACTTCTGACTTGAGTAGCATGAAGTTGGCTTTGGAGATGTTTTTTATGGTGGTTTCTTTACTGGGGGGTGGGGGTGCGATGTGGATGTTAAGGGTGATTAGCTTATGGTCAGGCCTGACTAACGAGGGGGTGACCATAGGTATGGAGCATTGATTTCCCATGTTGGTAATGACCAGGTCTAGGATATTGGAGCCCCTGGTGGGACTATGGATTAGTTGATCCAGGGCATTGGAATTTATGAATTCCAAGAACCGTTGCGCAAAGGTGTTGGGACATGAGTAGTTTTCCCAGTTAATGGCAGGGTAGTTAAAATCACCCAGTATTAGGGTGTTTGGTTCTATCTTAATATTTTCCAGTATGTTTAGAAAGGTGTAGTGAGAATCTTGGGGTATGGTGGGGGATCTGTAGCAAGCTACAATTTGGATTGCAGTCTTACCTAGTGTTAGTTGCACTTGGAGAATTTCAGACACATTGTGTTGGCCAACTAGCCTGGTGGTGTGAATATCCTTGGTGAATATTGACACTCCTCCACCTTTAGTGTTTCGGTCCTGGTTAACTAGTTTAATATACAGTACAGCTATCACTGAGACTATAGACTATGCCACAAGTTAGTTTGAAGTACAGTACAGCTGTCACTGAGACCATATGTTGTGCAACCAGTTAGTGTAAAGTACAGTAGAGCTGTCACTGAGACCATAGACTGACCAACCAGTTACTTTAATGTACAGTGCAGCTGTTACTCAGACCAGAGCCTGTACAACCATTTAGTTTAATGTACAGTGGAGCTGTCACTGAGATCATAGGCTTTGCAACCAGTTAGTGTAGAGTACATAACAGCTGTCAATGAGACTATAGGCTGTGCAACTAGTTAGTTTAACGTACTATACAGCTGTCACTGAGACCATAGGCTGTGCAATCATTTAGTTTAACAGACAGAACAGCTGTCACTGGTCCATAGGCTGTGCAATCCTTTAGTTTAAAGTACAGCACAACTGTCACTGTGACCATAGGCTGTGTACTCAGTTTAATTTACAGTACAGCTGTCACTGAGACAGTAGGCTGTGCAACCAGTTATTTTAATGTACAGTACAGCTGTCCCTGAGAAACTTGTCTGTGCAAACAGTTTGATGCCCAGTACAGCTGTCACTGAGACAATAGGCTGTGCAACCAGTTACTTTAATATACAGTACAACTGTCACTGAGACCATAGGCTGTGCAACCAGTTAGTTTAATGTACAGTACAACTATCACTCAGACCTTAGGCTGCAGAACCAGATAGTTTAGTGTGCAGTACAACTGTAACTGAGGCCATAAGCAGTAACAACCAGTTAGCTTATTGTACACTACAACTTAAAAATGGCTTGCAAGAGTAGTTAGCTTAGTACTAATCTATGAATCTATAAGCTCACCTCCAACATTTGAACTTTTGGGTTGGGAGGGTGGCCTAATGGTTAAGGTGTTTGCCTTACAAACACAAGGTACAGGGTTTGAGTCTTACAAGGTATAATTGGCTAGGCTTAAAATGGCTTGCAAGGGCAGTTAGCCTAGTACTAACCTATGAACCTATGAACCTGAACAACTGTCACTGAGACCATATGCTACGCAAGCAGTTAGTTTAATGTAGAGTACAGCTTTCACTGAGGCTATAGGCTGTGCAACCAGTTACTTTAATGTACAGTACACCTATCACTGAGACCATATCCTGTACAACCAGTTACTTTAATGTACAGTACACCTGTCACTGAGATCATACTCTATGCAACCAGTTAAAGTACAGTACATCTGTGCAACCCTTTAGTTTAATATACAGTACTGCTACAGCTATCACTGAGACCCTAGGCTGTGCAACAAGTTAGGTTAACTACAGTACAGCTGTCACTGAGACCATCAGCTGTGCAGCGAGTTAGTTTAAAGTACAATACAGCTGTGACTGAAACTGTAGGCTGTGCGACCAGATAGTTTAATACACTACAACTGTCACTGAGAACATTGGCTGTACAACCAGTTTGTTTCATGTACAGGACAACTCTCACTGGGACAATAGGCTGTGAAACTAGTTACTTTAATGAACAATACAATTGTCAGTAAGGCTATAGACTGTTCAACCAGTTAGTTTAATGTACAGTACACCTGTCCCTGAGACCATAGGCTGTGCAAGCAGTTAGTTTAATGTACAGTACAACTATCACTGAGAACATAGCTTGTGTATCCAGTTAATTTAACATACAGTACAGCTGTCACTGAGATGACAGGCTGTGCAGCCAGTCAGTTTAGTGTACAGTACAACTGTCTGAGACTATAGACCATGCAACTAGTTAGATTAATCCAGTTCATCCATCACTGAGACCGTAGGCTGTGCAACTACTTATTTTAATGTACAGTACACCTCTCATTAAGACAAAGGCTGTGAAACCAGTTAATTTAATGTCATTGGAGCTGTCTCTGAGACCAAAGCCTGTGCAACCAGTTAGTTTAATGTACAGTACAACTGTCAATGAGACCATATACTGTGCAACCAGTTACTTTAATGTACAGCACAACTGTCACTGAGACCACAGGCTGTGCAACAAGTTAGTCTAACATACAGTACAACTGTCAATGTAACCATAGGTTGTGCAACCATTTAGTTTAATGTACAATGCAGCTGTCACTGAGACCATAGGCTATGCAAGCAGTTAGTTTAATGTACAGTACAGCTGCCACTAAGAATATAGGCTGTGCAACCAGTTAGTTTAATATACAGTACACCTGTCACTGAGACCATAGGCTGTGCAACCACTTAGTTTAATGTACAGTACAGCTGCCACTAAGAACATAGGCCGTGCCTCCAGTTAGTTTAATGTACAGTACAGCTGCCATGAGACCATAGGTTGTTCATCCAGTTAGTTTAATGTTTAATACAGCTGTCACTGAGACCATAGGCTGTGCAACTAATTAGTTTAATGTATAGTACAGCTTTCACTGAGACCATTCGCTGTGCAACCAGTTAGTATAATATACAGTACAGCTATTACTGAGACCATAGGCTGTGCCAACAGTTCGTTTAATGTACAGTAAAGCTGTCACAGAGACCATAGGCTGTGCAACAAGTGAGTTTAATGGACAGTACACCTGTCACTGAGACCATAGGCTGTGCTACCACTTAGTTCAATGTACAGTACAGCTGTCAATGAGACCATACACTGTGCATCCAGTTAGTTTAACATACAGTACAGCTGTCACTGATACGTTATGCTGTGCAAACTGTTAGGTAAATGTACAGTACTGCTGTCACTGACACCATAAGCTGTGCAACCACTTAGTATAACATAAAGTAGAACTGTCAATGAGACCGTAGGGTATGCTGCAACCAGTTAGTTTAATGTACACTACAGCCATCAGTGAGAACCTAGGCTGTGCAACCAGTTAGTTTACTGAACAGTACAACTGTCACTGAGAACATAGGCTGTGTAACCACTTAGATTAATGTACACTACAGCTGTCACTGAGACCATAGTCTGTGCACCAGTTCGTTTAATGTTCAGTACAGCTGTCCCTGAGACAATAGGCTACGTAACCAGTTAGTTTAATGTACAGTACAGCTGTCACTGGGACCATATGCTGTGTAACCAGTTAGTTTCCTACACTACAACTGACACTGAGACAGTTGGTTGTGCAATCAGTTAGCTTAATGTGCAGTACAACTCTCACTGGGACAACAGGCTGTGAAACTAGTTAGTTTAAGGTACAGTACAACACTGAATGAGACTATAGGCTGTTCAACCAGTTAGTTTAATGTACACTACAGCTGTCCCTGAGATGACAGGCTGTACAACCAGTTAGTTTAATGTACAGTACATCTGTCATTGAGTCTTTAGGTTGTGCAACCAGGCTGTGCAACCAGTTAGTTTAATGTACAGTATAGCTGTCATTGAGACCTTAGACTGTGCAGGCAGTTTAATATACAGTACAACTGTCACTGAGAACATAGGCTGTGCAACCAGTTTAATGTACAGTACAGCTGTCACTAAGACCACATATTGTGCATCCAGTTAGTTTATGTACACTACAGCTTTCACTGAGACCATAGGCTGTGCAACCACAGCTGTCACTGAGACCACAGATTGTGCACCCAGTTAGTTTATGTATAGTACAGCTTTCAGTGAGACCATAGGCTGTGCGAACAGTTAGTTTACAGTACAGTACAACTATCACTGAGACCATAGGCTGTGCAACCAGTTAGTTTAATGTACAGTACAACTGTCACTGAGACCATAGGCTGAGCGACCAGTTTAATGTACAGTACAGCTGTCACTGAGACCATAGACTGTGCAACCTGTTAGTTTACTGTGTAATAAAGCTATCACTGACACCATTGGCTGTGCAGCCAGTTAGTTTACAGTACAGTACAACTGTCACCGAGACCATAGGCTGTGCAACCAAAATACAACTGTCACTGAGACCATAGGCTGAGCAACCAAAATACAACTGTCACTGAGACCATAGGCTGAGCGACCAGTTTAATGTACAGTACAGCTGTCACTGAGACCATAGACTGTGCAACCTGTTAGTTTACTGTGTAATACAGCTGTCACTGAGACCATAGGCTGTGCAACCAGTTAGTTTACAGTACAGTACAATGGTCACTGAGACCATAGGCTGTGCAACCATTTAGTTTACACTACAGCCATCAGTGAGAACCTAGGCTGTGCAACCAGTTAGTTTACTGAACAGTACAACTCTCACTGAGAACATGGGCTGTGCACCCAGTTGATTTAATGTACAGTACAGCTGTCACTGAGACCATAGATTGTGCAACCAGTTAGTTTACAGTACAACTGAGACCATAGGCTGTGCAACCAGTTAGTTTAATGTACAGTACAACTGTCACTGAGACCATAGGCTGAGCGACCAGTTTAATGTACAGTACAGCTGTCACTGAAACCATAGACTGTGCAACCTGTTAGTTTACTGTGTAATACAGCTCTCACTGACACAATTGGCTGTGCAACCAGCTAGTTTAATATATAGTACAGCTGTCACTGAGAGCATAGGATGTGCAACAAGTTATTTTAATGTACATTTCAGCTGTCACTGAGACCATAGGCTGTGCTACCTGTTAGTTTAATCTACAGTACTGCTATCACTGAGACTGTAGGCTGTAACCACCAGTTAGGTTATTATACAGTACAACTGTCACCGAGACCGTAGGTTGTACAACCCATTAGTTTAAACTATGGTACAACTCTCACTGAGAACATGGGCTGTGCACCCAGTTGATTTAATGTACAGTACAGCTGTCACTGAGACCATAGCCTGTGCAACCAGTTAGTTTAATGTACAGTACAGCTCAGCTGTCACTGAGACCATCTGCTGTGCAACCAGTTAGTTTAATGTATAGCACTGCTGTCACTGAGACCATAGGCGGTGTAACCAGTTAGGCTACTGTACAGTAAAACTTTCACTGAGACCATAGGCTGGGCAACCAGTTTAATGCACAGTACAGCTGTCACTGAGGCCATCAGCTGTACAAATAGTTTTATGTACTGTACAGCTGTCACACAGATGATAGGCTGTGCAACCATTTAATTTAATGTATATTACAGCTGTCACTGACACCTTGGGCTTTGCAACCAGTTAGTTTAATGCACATTACAGCTGTCACTGAGAACATAGACTGTGCAACCACTTAGTTTAATGTACAGTAGAACTGTCACTGAATCCATAGGCTGTGCGAGCTGGTAGTTTAATGTACAGTACAGTTGTCACTGAGACTATAAGATGTGCAACCAGTTATTTTAATGTACAGTGCAACTGTCAGTGAGAACATAGGCTGTGCTACCAGTTAGTTTAATCTACAGTACTGCTATCAATGAGACCGTCGGTTGTGACAACCAGTTAGTTTAAACTAACAGGTTGCACAGCTATGGTCTCAGTGACAGTTGTACTGTATAATAAAGTATGGTACAACTCACTGAGACCAGAGGCTGAGCACTCAGTTAGTTTAATGTACAGTACAGCTGTCACTAAAAAATTAGGCTGTGCAACCAGTTAGTTTATGTACAGTACAACTGTCGCTGAGACCATAGGATTTACATCTAATTAGTTTAATATACAGTACAGCTGTCACTGAGACCATAGGCTGTGCAACCAGTTCGTTTAACCTACTGTACAACTGTCACTGAGTCCATAGGCTGTACAAACAGTTAGTTTAATGTACAGTACAGCTGTCACTGAGACTATAGCCTGTGAACCGAATTAGTTTAATGTACAGTACAGGTATCACTGAGACCATAGGCTGTGCAAACAGTTTAATGTACAGTACAGCTGTAATTGAGGTAATCGGTTGTGCAACCAGTTAGTTTAATGTACAGTACAGCTATCATTGACACTGTAGGCTATGCAACCAATTAGCTTAATGTACAGTACAGCTGTCACCAAGACCATATGCTGTGCACCAGTTTGTTGAATGTACAGTACAACTATCACTGAGACCATAGGCTGTGCAACCAGTTTAATGTACATTACAGCTATCACTGTATCCATATGCTGTGCATGTCCGAGCAACTAACATGATGTGGAAAAAGCCTCACATTGATAGGCATGAGGTAGAACACTGATTGTTCACTTTGGCCATTTATAGTGCAACATGACTCTATTTAAAAACTCATTCACTCCAGTGCAACTATTTTGAGTATGTACCTTTAACTCCTAGTGGATGTGGCCTGAGCCTTTAAAAATTAAATTATCACCTTACAATTCTAACAAATACTCATTGACAGAGGTCAAATATCAATACAATTGTGTTTGCCATCATGTATGCTTCAAGTTAAAATGTTTTTAAACCTTGTATGTAGCATGGTTTTGGAATTATTAATGCAAATATGCATAAGTAATATTTGACGCCTAGAGGAGCAGTAGGAGTTAACTGCAGATGCACCTGGAGGCGTCACTCGGATGTAATGAGTAACTATCCAAGCAGAGCAGCAATTATTTTAAATGTTGATTTCATGCTACATAAAATGCAACTGATTAGTAACATACAGATTGTTAGCCCCATGGAATATGAAACTACTGCATTATAAAACTGAGTCTTTTAATACCTGTAAGGCCTGAAATAAAAAAAAATATGTAATGTACTTTGTTAGAGCACTCATATTCAGACCAGGGAAATAAATGAAAGATGAACTGGGTTAAGTAGATCTACACAGGTTCCTTCAGTGATAAGCATGGCATCATTTCTAGTGTTACCACCCTTAATTCAATGACTCATTGCTTAGAAATGAAAATATAGAAATGGGATAAAGTAATGAATAATAAACATTACTATAAGAACACAAAATGGTACAGTGGTAACGTTGTTGCCTCACAGCAAGAGGTTCTCCTGTTCGATTCTCGGCTGGAGTGCCTTCTGTGTGGAGTCTGCATGTCCTCCCCACGGTCGAGTGGCCTCCAAAAGACATGTGTGAATGGGCGTGCCTTTGCTGAAGGTTGGGCATCGGGCTGGTAACTCGGCACCATAAAAATCTACTGCCAATCATTAGCAGACTGGAGTTCCGCTGTGGGGACGCCTAACCAGGAAAAGCTGAAAAAACAAACTGTAAGAACACAAAGTCTCTCCAGTAGCACAGAACAAGGTGTAAAATAAGAGTTCTGCGGCATATAACTAATTACCTATTACAAAAGAAATGTGTAAAGAGCAGATTAGTAGATCCCACAATTCAGCAAGTTTCTATAAAATGGCTTAAGCAAAACAGAGGCAATCCTTGACTACTAACTTACAAAGGGAATAATTAAAGTCTAAAACGTGTATAGTCCATGTATTCCCATTTGACTGCAAATTCAGTAGAGACTATCCCAGTCCACCTTCATAAGTGACATGAGCTGAGATACTCTTGACATAAAATGAGTAACGATTTAGTCTTGATTGTATACCATGCATGGGATTTCACGAACTGTGCTCATTAATTACCTGCAGCATTACGTCATATTCCAAATATGGAAGCTTGGGTACTGTCCTGATAAATAGATGCTCTGTTCTCTTTATTTTTAAAAGGAACTGAGAGTAATAAAGCTGTGGCCCACAACAAGGCTACATCGGATTTCATATTTATACAAGGTTCAGTTTTAAATAGTGACCTTTAACTCAGGAGAAGTGTTGTACATCTCTCACCATAGCTTTGTTAAAGGGAAATAAACCATTAGGAATCAGTTATTGTTTATTAAATGAAGTTTATTCCATGCATCAGCTGCTCTCTCAGAGATCCAATTAGTACACTTCTCATTGCTAGGTTGTCTGATGATGCTCTACTATTTTTTGATAACCTCAAACATTCACAGAGGTAGTTGTCTCTAAATGCCCTATATAACTGAATAAGGTCTCCTCTTAAATATCTATATGAGATGCTGTATAAGGTCAGCAATTAAGGACTGTGAGCACCTTGAAGTATAGTTGGCTTGAACTATCAGATAGTGGACAGGGTTTAACTATTCTGGTCAAAACAACTAGAAAAAATATGGAATAATAGCCTTTTGAGCTATTCCAGCTAAGCTGAAACACCAAGCAGGAGTAGTAACAAATATTTGTAAATTAAACACCGAACAGTAGTAAAAAATCTTGCTGCGATCAAAATTTCTTCACTTTTGTAAATAACAATAGCTTCATGTTCTTCGTACCAAAACAACAAATCTTGTGATTAAAAATAGCATCACTTCTTAGTAGCAAAACAAGCAATCTTTACTGGGTGAAACTTATATAAATCAGGAAATAAGTGCTGTACTTTGTAAAGCACAAAGAAGTTATGTATGTGCCATAATGTTCCATCTGTGTTGTCCATTTTCATTCTTCCTCAACTGATGGGTTCAGATCCAAACCCTCGGATCTGACTCGGCTGTCGTAAAAGTTCGTGGCAACCTTGAACTCTTGAGCTTATCTCTTACCCAGAATACACCAACCCTTATTACTTTAGATCTTATTTGCAGACTATAGGAAAAGACTAGACACTTTACTCTTATGGAAAAAATCTTAAGGAGTGGTATAGCAGAAAGGAGTAGCACAAATCTATATCTGGAGCCCATAGAATGCAAGGGAAAGACTTCAAAAAAACCCACCCTATCCATCGCTGTTTCAGAAAACATTGGTTGTGGATTGGTAGGTGTGGATTTGAGGAAGAATGAAAATGGACAACACATGAAACATTATGGTAAGTACATAACTTCTTTATTGATGTCAATTTTAATTTTTTTCCTCATCTGTTGGGACAGAGTCCCCAGCTACTGGAATCCCAGGGTGGCCTCCAGGAAGGATATTCCTAAGCACCATTGAGCCAAATGATGCCCTACTTCTAGAAACTAAGTCCAGTTTGTAATGAGAGATGAAGGTAAGACACTTATGCCCTGGCCCAGCAATCAAGGACCCTCAATCCTCACCACTAACACCAGTGAGGGGCATCTCATATAGGAGGAAATGATAACAAATACACACAGTAAAGTGCAATTTCCCTTAGGAGCACGCAGAGATCACAGTCAGTCCGGGGCTGGTCGCTCCCTTGCTCTCCAGGTCCCCAATAAGACTCTCCACTGGCACAGCTATAGGGTCCAGATCTCAGCCTAGTGGGCAAGCTAAAAGCTCCAGCACACTCTGTCCAACCAGTGCTGTGTCCCTACCAAGTAGCTGACACACACACTTTGAGAAGAGTTTATACAACCACACAGACACTCCTAGAGAAGGCTGGCACAGGTTCACCAGCTGTGCCCCTTTTCCCCAGACTATGTGGTAGTACCAGCTGCCAACACCCACTAATATTTATCAGCTACCCAAAGGCCCTTAAAAAGGTGTCCCAATTATTTATGTGCAATATTATAATCCAATTGGTAGTATAGCCCAGGGCTAAAGCTATTAGAGTGGCTTTGTACAGTTTTACCAAAGGCATGCAAGCAGTCTAAAGAGCTTAAATTCTCTCTACAAAAACAGCCACAGTTGAAAGGGTTTAAAAATATGTAATAACAGTCAAAACACAAGACAATACTTTTTACTACACAGTGCTAGTCAAGAGTTCAGAGATCACAGAGAAATACTTAAAATAATTCAGTAGTATAGTTCTGACATCACAGAAAAACACTTAGTCTAATCTTTCTAGTTTCTAGCTATTTCTAAGAGAAAACATAAGTCTAAGATAAACTTACATATAGAGCAAAACAGTGTTGGTGAGTTGGATGGTCAAGACAAAAATGCATAATGCTCTCTGATTCTCTCTGTTTTTAAAATCACATTCCTGGCTCACATTACATCATTCTTCACACTTCTCTGGGTTCACAGGCTAACAAAAACTACATTCTTTAGTAAGCTCACACCAGGTCAGGAAGCAAAGCCATTAAGGACATTTATGCATGCAAATTCTGGCCATTAACTCTGGCCTTAAAACAATAGCAAAAATTCTTTCATCTAGACTGGCCAGAGTCATGTTTACATCAAAGGGTCATAACATCCTTTACTTGGTCAGTAGAGTGCACTGTTACATTTTTTTCAGTTCCACACGTAACACTATTTTTACCATTTAAGACACAAGCCTGTGGTTTACATTAATATTTACAGATGACAGAATTATCTCCAAAATTCTATCTGGCTAGGCTGGCAGCCCTCACCTATGTCCACCCAATCTTCACAGAAGGTATGAAGTGAAGCCCAAGTTGCTGCTGCACAAATGTCATCCATGGAGGCTCTTGAATGAAAGGTTGAGGAAGCCGCTATCAATCTTATATAGTGCATATGCAATTGCTTAGTTAAAGGCAAGTTCAATTTATCGTAAATGAAGGAAATGCAATTAGTAAACTATTTGGCTAAGGAAACTCTAGACACTGGCTTGCCCAATTTCCTTTCAGCAAAGAAAACAAATAACTGATCTAAATTTGTGATGTCTTTTGTACTGTGTAAATAGAAATGCAAATGCCTATGCACATCCAGTGAATCCAACAAATATTCACCTAATTTGGGAAGAAAACTGGTAGATTGGTTATTGTTACAATATATCACTTTTGGCAAAAAGGATGCATTTGTTTGTAAAGTAACTCTATCCTGATTAAAAATTAGGTATGAAGGTTTTACCAACAGGGCCTGAATTTCTGAAATCCGTCTGGCAGAGGTAATGGCTACAAGAAACAAAGTCTTCTAAGACAGAACTTTTAGATTGCAGGTATGTGCTGGTTCAAAGGGTGGAAGGAACAAAGCTTGCAGTACTAATATTGCATCCCACAGAGAAGTAGGATCTTTAACAGGGGATCTGAACAGATGTGTTCCTCATAGAAAGGCCTTACAAAGTTTGAGAAACAAGGGAAGAGCCATCGAGACCAACATGGACATTGGAAATCCCTGCTAATTGGACCTTTACTGTGGAAGAACTGGCCCTTTGATTAAAAAGCAACAACAATAATTCTAGGATCATGTGAAATGGAGCAGAAAATGGTTTCCCATTGTTTTGAGGTGCCCAATGTACAAATCTTTTCCATTTGCTAGCATAAACTTTCTTTGTAGATAGTCTTAGTGAAGATAATGCATCAGATGGACAAGGGAAGAGACTATAGGTTGTCTGGCTATTGCTGGAAATGGAGAAACCAATCAGTCAGCTTTAGATTTGAAGGTCAAGATGAGTGATGTCTTTCAGTTGAGACAGCAGGTCTGGAGATGAATCCAGAACCCAGGGTTGAGGGATCACATGAGGCCAAAGGAAGGAGAACCACATTTTTGATGCCAAAAGAGTGCAATGAAAATGACCTTGCTCTTCAACTTGGCAGCTTTCTGAAGGAATTTTGGCATTAGAGGGATCTGGGGATATGTGTACAGTAACCAGGGGGGTGAATCATGTAAAAGAGCATCCCTCAGTGACTTCCGCTGTGGAAGGATGAGGGCAAAGTAGCTGCTGCGCTTGTTGTTTAGGGGAGATGCAAACAGATCACAGCAAGGCTGGTCCCACTTGTGAAAAATGAATGTACTTGCTCAGTTTGATTGCTAGCATGCTGGACTTCCCCAGAATGTGCATTGCTAAGAGAAAGTGGTTGGAAGAGATTGTCCATTGCTACACTCTTAGTGCTTCTTAACTTAGGAGGTATGATTTGGTTCCTTGTTTGTTGATGTACCAAACCACTGACATACTGTCTGTCTGTATTGCAATCGTTTCCAATGGGAGAGCTTCCTGAAAGACTTGCAACACTAAATGCACTGCTGTCAACTCCAGAATGTTTATATGCAAATGTGCCTCTTCAGGGGACCATATGCCTTAGACTGTCTTTCCCAAGTAACGTCCCACCCATCTCAGATGGGAAGCATCGGTGGCCACTATGGCCTTGGGTTCAGAAGGAAAAAATAAACTGCCCTGTAGCAGCTGTTCTGACTGGGTCTACCACATCAGATCCTTCTTGCATGAGTCGGTGATTCATATAAGAACAGAAAAGAGTAGCTGAAGTATTGACCATTGAGATATCAGCATCCATGTAATAATCCTCATGTGGAATCTGGTGAGCAGAACAAGGGTTATTGCTGTCACCATTGAACTTAGTGCCTGTAGGACCAGGTGAGCTGGGACTGTGGTACTGCAAGGTATCTTGTTGACTTGTGGGCTTAAAGTTTGAATTCTGAAAAGGGAAAGGGAGGCTATGAAGTCTATACTTTGAGTTGGTTGAAGATGTGATTTTTTTGAAATTTATGGTTATGCATAACCATGCAAAAGTATGGATTATGTCTTCTCTTGCTATACTGAGCTGATGCCTGGTCAGGGCGGAGGTGAACCAGTTGTCTAAGTAAGGAAACACCCAGAATCCATGCAGTCTCAAGTGAGCTGCTACCACTGCCATGCATTTGGTGAACACCCTATGGTCTGTGGAAAGACCAAAGGGCAGTGCTGTGAACTGTTAATGACTGGCTCCCACCCAGAAGCATAAGAATTTCCTTGATCATCTGTTCATTTTTATAAGATAGTATGCATCCTAGAGATCTACTGAGCACATCCAGTTTTTGTTTTCCAAAAATGGAAGAATGGACTGAACTGTGACCATCTGGAACTGTCTTCTGAACAACTTTGTTCAGAAAACAGAGATCCAGAATTGTTCTCTAGTCCCCTGTTTTTTTGGCACTAAAAACTATCTTGAGTAAATTCCGGATCCTTTCTAGACTGGGGGGATCTCTTGGATGACTCTTTTTTGTTTAGCATCATTTGTATTTGAATGGCTGCTTGTTCCCTCTGACTGGCTGGGGATTTTCCTGGAATTTAGAGGAAGAAGAGAAAATTTAATTATATATCCTCTGGATACGATCCTCTGTACCCAAGTATCTTTTGTTATTTCCAGCCATGCTCTCCGGTGTAGGGACAAATGACCCCCAATTTCCTCCTCAGTAGGGCGATTTGGACCTCATTTCAGGAGTGCTGGAAGAGTTTGCCAAAGAAAGATTCTCTGAACCCTTGATGTTGTGGGGCTCCTATGCCACAAGGGTGGCATCCACTATTTGAACTCCCCCCTCTGCCTCTGGGGGAAACCCTCCACATGTGCCCTGGAAAGATCTTTGTGATTTCTTGAACCACATCTTTCCATCACCTTGATGATTCCTTGGACTGGATCTTTAAGAGCTGGAAAAATGTAGGCCCATAGCAGAAAGGGTCTTTCCATCCTTCTCACACCTGGACAACGTATCTCTTACTTTGGGGAAAAAAAGAGAGGTGTCATCAAAAGGAGAATTGATGAACATGGACTTAAAAGGCTCCACAAAATCACACAAGTGTATCCAAGCATGTCTTCTAATGGCTACGCTTGAACCCACTCCCCTTTAGGTTCCTTCTGCCACATTCAAAATAAAACTCATGAATGAGTTGGAAATTGATTGTAGGGTCACCAGATAAGAAGTGATGCAATCTTTCATCTCTTCAGACATGGTTCCTGCGGGAGTACCTGAAAGTTCCTTAATCAGATCCCTCTGAAATCTAGTAAAATGTGTCAAATAGTTCAGAGACCTTGAGACAAAGGTCGCTGAAGCATAGACACACTTCCTGAATCTGTCAGTCACCCATGACCCCTTGTCAGGGGGAAGAACAGATGTACTTTCGTCAGCAAGTTCCTTTCTGATGGCTGCCGCATCAACAGGGGGGCCTTTTGACCAAAACTGTTTAGTCTCGGGGGGGGTCATAATCTTATCTGGCTTCCTGGGAATGGGCTAAATGGTGTCAGGGTCCTTCCATTCCCACTATGAGACCAACTGCAGGAGCTCGTCAGCGGGCAAGATCACTGAGGAAGTAGATGGGCCAGTACCAAAAGCCTCCAGTAGAATAGATTCCTCGGACAAAGGGTTGCTGGGCTTCCAGCCACCTCTCTGCTTCAGGATCTCAAGGACGTCTCTGAATAAGACATCATCAGGAAGTAACCATGGGGACCCCTTGCCCTCATCAAAATCTGTGTTGTTTTTGACAGATTCAAGAGAATCTATATGCTTCCTCTTCCATGCCCTCTTTTTAGTGACCTCCTTGGTGGGTGGTAACAGAAGAGGAGGCCAATACCCTGGTGGGAAGTCTGGGGTTTTGGTACTGGCTACCCCTGTAAAGAGGATAGTTGAGACTTAAGGCACAGAGGTGGAAAAGAAGTAGACAAAGGATATGATGGGGGAAGCACCATCTGGGTCTTAGATGCAGACAGAGATTTGTCCAAAACCCTAAAGGCAGACCATCCTGGAGAGGGATAAGGATCTGGATCTGAGAGGCCAATCCTCTGATCCATATTTCCATCTGTTCTGAAGGCAACCAACCCAAGGCCAAAGCCATACCCAAACTGACCATCGCCAAGGCTCCAATATGCAGAGATGGCTCCAAAACCTTCAAAAGTCCCTTTAGAATAAGTTTACTTCTGTGATCTACCAATGCTCTAGGGTTAAAAGCATGGCAAACCATGCAATTCTCCTGGAAGTGGAGAGGGCCTAAGCAAAAAACACACAGTGTGCAAATCAGACATAAAAATCTTCTGAATGCATTTTGCACATTTTTTCAACCCTGCTGGGTTCTTTTCCTTGTCAGCCATCACAGAAAAAAAAGACAAACAACAACGATAAACCAGAAATATAACTTTAAACGAAGAAAGAGTTTTTTTTTGTTGTTGTTGTTAAGGCAGAAAAGGAAAAAAGTGAAAGAAAGTGCCAACAATGGTACTGAAGACTACAACTAAACTTAGAAGAGAGAGAGATTAAGAAGTTACTAACAATAGTAACAAGAAACACAAAATACCACTAATGGTAAAAAGAGAGAAAAACAGAGATTTCAATGTAAAAAGGAAAGAGAGAAAACTAACAAAAAAAACTTTTAATTTTGTACCTTTAATCTCTTATAAATCTCTTAAGTTTTAAAGCTACTTATCAATCCAAGCTCGAGAGAACGAAGGGCCACATATTTTCGCTGGAAGTGGCAAACAAGATCTGTAGTAGTAAGGGTTGGTGCATTCAGAGTAAGGGAGAAACTTGAGAGTTCAAGGTTACCACAAGCTTTTACAATGGCTGAGTCAGATCCGAGGATTTGGATCCGAACCCATCAGTTGAGGACAGAATGAAAATTGACAAAATTAAATCTAGAAATAAATTTTGTGTTTATACATATTTCAAAAACAAAGAAAAAAAATCGACATTTTATTTAATTCTATAGAAATGTAAACGTATAACTGTGATTGGTTAAAACTTGAATATCGCTAATAATATATATATATTAAAATATAGGTGGTTTTAATATTCCAATGGTTATCTTGCTTCCAGCTTTTATGTGATTGAATGAAGTGTTTGGAGCCAGGGAATTCAGTAGTAAAACTTGAATGAGAGAACTTGAAAAACATGGTTTGCTATAAGACTTATGAATGCACCCATGAGGATATAGTAATTGGGGTCTGTGTGTTTGGTGGTTTTTATAAATAGATAAATGTGTACCATTAGGTGTTAACCATCTAATCAACTGTGTTGGCTAACTTGTCTAAAACATATACTACACTGTTCATTGTCTGTGTGACTGGCTAGAGAAACTGTATGTCGGAAATCAGGAAGTAAGTCTGACTGGGTGAACTATTGAAATGCTGATCTGCTTTGGGTCTTATAACAAACACCAGTGAGGACTTTGCAATTTGGGTTATGTGTGATTGGTGTTTTTATATAGAAACTTAATATTGTTCTTATTGGTGTACAATATTCTTATTGGTGTACAGCAGACTATCAGTTAAATAACAGTAATTTTTTTAAAAATACATAGGAGAATTTAAATAATAAGGGAAGCAACCACACTTAAAAACATCTCTGTATGTTACAAATTAAGAAATATAGCTTGTCTGCAGCACTTTCGCTCACACTACTTCAGATCTGCCTCTCAAGTGGAACCTTTTAATTCGAAAGAAAACTTTTTGTACACAGAAGTACAATAACTAATAACCAGTTAATAACTAAAAATTAATAGTAAATAACTGTATAAATCTCCACCAAAGTCAAATTAAAGCAGGCCAGTTCAGCTGTCAATAAAAAGCTTGTTGATGGAGTCTCGTAAGATGTAGAACGCTGGTGGTGGAAATTGGAGTGTTAAGTCCTGGTGGTTTACATGTTTCTAATCTGATCTGCCATTCTAATTCACATTTTACCATCCTGTCATTTAATGATCCTTACATTTACTACATTTTTTAATTTTTTGTAATTTATTACTTACATGACATTTAGTTTCTATAAAAATAACAATCACACATAACCCAAATTACGAAGTCCTCACTGGTGACTGTAATCAAGGATCTCGCTTCTCCAGTTGCTGTATGATACTTGCCATGTCCTATTTGTAAGCCATGCAGCCATCCATCTTAACAAGAGTACATCAATATCTAGTTGTTCTAAGTTATTGAGTGTTTTATGTATGACCCTATCAAATGCTGAAGTTAAATCTATATAAATTACATCGCAGCACAATGTTTTCATTCCTAGCTGTTATCATGTATTGTTATAGAAAATCATGTTACAGGTGGTAATAGATCCAACATATCATGTTGATACATGGTTTCAAGTCCCAACCTTTCTAATTCTAACAATAATTTATTGGCAAATAAAATAATATGTCTGGATTACAAAAAAGTATAATTGATTTTTTTTAAATTGCTAGCTAGAGCCTAAATTTACCTATATTGATGGGAAGACCAGATGACTCATGCAGCTTTCAATACAAACATAAAATTGTTCGATATATTTTATGTTGAAATCCTTACCCTTTTTGACTTTTCTCTAAATGTCACTGAAACATTCTTCAGCTGTCAAAGTGAACTCCAGTGATATTATCAAGACAGAAAGACTGGGACTAATTCATGTAGTTTTAAATCCGAAAGTACAAACCACAACATCTAACAACTAAGAACTGTCACTGCAATTTTCATTCAAGAGTGTTTATCTCAGAAAATTAAGGAGTAGTATACAGGTTTTTCCTATGGATATAAACTAAACTTAGATTTCTTCCATTAAAGCAAGCATTGAGTGGCAAATGCTCCCAATACCTTGTTGTTTCCTTAAAGGAAAACTCTACCTTAGAACTCAAAAAAACATATTTTTCATTGTATCTTTGTTTTTGAGCTATTTTAGTGCCTCAAAATCACTCCAAGTGCTTCTTTTACAATTTTAATGTGTTTCTCTCAAAATGGAGGATGATGGGGCCTGCCTTGGTAACGTGATCTTGTTTTCCTGCTTTCATTGCTTCTTCCCAGAATACATTTCAAGTCCTCTCTATATGATTCATGCTAGGCACAAGGAAGTGGTGCTATTTTTTCATGCCATTAAGATAGAATGGCAGGACTGTGAAGCACTGTCATCTAAATACACCTTCTATAACAGAGTTGCTTCTTTGTTTACCTGGCTGAGTCTCATTTATGTGTCTGCTAGAACTCATTCTATGCTATAAATTGCTGTTAGCTACTTTCAGCAAAAAAAGTACATAAATAACATTTTTTGTAAGACAAGTCTCTTGTAGTTTTGAAGGATTTGACAAACCCTCCCCCACACTCTCATGCTGAGGTGTGAAAACTCTCACTGCAGTAAATGATCCTTGCTGTGCATTTACAAGTGACAAGTAGTAGGACTATTAAACTTAGTCTGTCTGCTACTTCCCAATGCCTTCAGTTGGAGGATTTTTCTCTCATGAATGGTGCAGGCTTAAAATGTGCTTTACTAGTTTCTCAATTATCTCTGTCATGTTCACCTTCCCTTATTCTATTTCATATTTATTTATACTTTCGTAACCAGGAAAGTGAACTGGTCCCAGGACCCTTTTCGGCCACAACTTGGGCTACATTGGCAAAGATAATAACAATTATTAAATGCACTTAGCAATACAAAGAAAAAAATACTGACATAAAGACACTGACCAAGACTGCATGTGCAACACATAGCCAACATGTGACAGTGATCAAGTAAATCATTTTTGCAACATTTACTAGAATGTATACATCAATAATGTTTAACTATACTATGTTGTACACATTGAGAGTGCACGCACACACACAAATACATAGTGTGTGTGTGTGTGTGAAGTACATGTACAAAAGCATGTGAGTGTGTGTGTGCACTCGCGTGCATTTAAACAAAGTTAAGTACTTCTGAATTCCTTAGTGTTTTTAATGCAAGGGCACATAGTAAATGTATGTTAAAATAAATTCAGCTGTATATAATGGTTGCACTCTAACAATGTAAGGACTGACTCAGAGTCAGTGGGAATCTCTTACTATGGATCTGCATGTACCAAATATGCACCCACCCCCGGAAGGATGTCACAAAAAAGCATAAAATACCTTTTTATGAACTGTATCAGTGCACCTAGTTGATAAGGTTTCCACCTGACTCTCTTCTGTAGTTCTGGCCTGTGTCTGTATGTTGGGGGGGCTTGAAAATGGTAAATGTATTGATACTGTACAAGAAAACATTTTTTGACTTTTCTCTAAATGTCACAGAAATCTTTAATACTACATTTAAATTATCTTATATAAACGATTATAAATAACATTTAAAGCTTAGCATTTCAATACTGAGTTGCTGCTTATGTAAATTTGTCAAAAAAGTTTACAATTGCCTTTAAACTCATGACTGATCTAATTGCTTTGTTTTGCTATGAAAGGGGAGTGTTACGTTCTCCTCCCATCTGCAATAAAACAGTGGACAACAATTCCAAAGCTTTCTGTCTTTTTTTTTAATATCAGCTGCTGTGTTCCTGACATAAGCAGGATTAATTGACCATCTAAGATTGACAGCAGTATCTGACAGGGTGAAGTACAGATACTGGAGACGAATTTCTCTGCAGGGTGTATAAGAAATTGAATTTAAAAAAAAAAGTAGGTTGACTCCAATGCAAGGAAATAAAAGTTTTAAAAAGTACAAGCAGGTTTCTGGTACCTACACAGTACTGGAGCCATATTGTAGGGAGAAAAGAAACCTAATGATCGAGTTGAACTGTATGAGAGGGCGGTGTTTTCTTTTAAGAATATACTGGTTGTAAGCTAAAAAATATTCACTAACAGGGACAGGATGCCAATACTTCCCATCTACTTTTCCTTGTAAGACTTTACTGTGAACATTGGTCCAGTATCTGATCTCAGAGATGTGTAAAAGACCAAAAGACATAGCAAGGCTTGTGAATGGAAGGCAGTGTGTATCATAAATGGAATAGGAATATGATGTGTGATCAAAAAATGAAAGTGTTGAGGTTTATTAAAATGCTCATCCCGGTAAGTACAAGTGCTTCTTTTCAGGGATCACCTAAGAGCACTGTCTGCTTAAGTGATTTGCTCAGAGTCACAATGTAAGCAAAGAGGGGACAGAAGGAAACAAACTCAGGAATATAGCATGAAGCAAATTAGTAGCTTATAACCTTAATCTTCTGAGTTAAGCTACCAAATATAGTGTTCATATATAGGGTATTCAGAGTGTTTTACAACCAGTTTCGTAGATAACACTTCTACCTCTGATGATTAGAATCCTAGCTATCAGAATTCTCCCATTATTAGACTCAAGCAAGCTAAACCAACCTTCTTTGCTTATACTCTAGGGACGGTCAAATCAGTGCAATCCTTGATCAGAAGAACTATGTGGAAGAACTGAACAGGCGTTTAAGGTACTGAAAGATTCATGAATCTGAACATGGACTTCATATTACATCTTTTCAAATGACTAAGAAAAAAAAATCAGATACATTGTGTTCAGTTTTTTATTTTAGCTTTCACTGGTCAAAATATTGTTTAATGAGTGACTTTATCACATACTTTATAAACCATATTGTCGCATACATTTATTGTAATGCATTCCTGCCTCCCATTAAAATGAATGCTCATCTTTCTGTATACAGCATACTACAGTACATGATGTGTTTTGTAATGGGGGATCTACAACAGTTTGAATGTAAGTAACTGTAGCTCCCAAGGCAATGTTCCCTAAGCAGCAGCTCCTGGAATGTGTTAAAGATCAAATACCAGATGTTATAGTGCAATTTCTGTTTTCCATAAAACAGTGGTTGCATGTGTCATCATGCATGCAGTCATTTTTGGTGTCAAATCAAAATTTCGTAAAAATTAGTAATTAAAATAAAAATGCCTTTTAAAGACCCATCAAACATGAAAGTCCAATAAAAACACCCTCATCATCCTACATTAATTATCATGTGACAGAAAGACATAATTAAATAAGTGAGCAAAAAATCGCTGATAATTTGTAAATTGAAAATACTTGTAAACCAATTATGCAATTCCCATCCAGTTTAATTTATTTTAACAGATCAGCAGTTATATAATTCATATACAAATCTGTTAATTTCGCTGGCTGGCAATTACATAATTGATCTGCAGGTGTTTTCGTTTTGCCATTTAACTTTTCTGTGATTTTTGAACTCATGTATTTATGTCCTGCTATTTTTCTTAATAATTAATACTAGATGATTGGGAAATGTTTGATAGTGGTTCTGTATTCGGTAGAAGTTTTAAACTCTATTTTTTATTTTGTTTATGAATTACTAAGATCCTTCAGTTCATTACAAAAGAGTGTTTACATGCATGAAGACACTCTTTTATGTAAAACCAAAGTTGCACTAAAACATTTTGCACTTCATTGTTTTGGCTCTGCTGTGGTATTACAGTTATGCAAGTTGTGTTTTTTCCTTTAGTGGGTGTATTCTTTTTACTCTGATGTTATGTGACTTTGGTGCTTATATTAAGGGACTGGGGGGGGGGGGTGAAAAAAGAAGAAAATAAACTGTTTAGTGATTTTTTTCCCCCAATGTCACGCAGGTATACTTTTGGAATCTTTGAGTGGTATCTTTGGCAATGTGGTATGGTCCATAGTGGATCTGTATTTACCATAGGTCACCTGCGGTAGTAAGATGAAGCTTTCAGTTTTAACATTTTTTTGGTAGCTAAACAAGTGTACCGATCAGGAAAGACATGAAGGAGACTCGGTGTATCCAGTCCAACAATCAGACGTATACTACTACAAGGTGTGCCTGAAAACGCCCCCTCCAAATTATAGCTGGGCAACTGAGAAGTAACAGTGAAATGCAAAGAAATATTACTTTGCTGCACAAAATTAGACCATGTCCTGCAAGAGAGAGTGGTCTAGCCCTGTTACCTGAATAATCATGTATGTCTGTGATTTACTGTCCGGCCACCTTGCTTCCCTGACAAGTGCAGTTGGGTAAAGGAAAATCCATTCTTAAAGTCCTTCAATAAATAAATAATAATCTCCATAGAACTTTGGGATCATCTTCTGTATCAGGGGCACAAACACACACTACTGTTTGTGGATCAAGGGCACACACATTCATGCACACACACACTACTGTTTGTGGGTCAGGGCACACAGACACACACACACACTACTGCTTGTGGATCGGGGTACACACACACACACACACACACACACACACACACACACACACACACACACACACACACACACACACACACTACTGCTTGTGCCACTTTCTCTAACAACAAGTTATCTAGACAAACTGCAGGTGAGGTCCAGACCTAACCAAGGCAGGAAGCCTGGAATTTTGTTACAGTAACTTCTATTTCCAAAATGATGCAATGCTTAATATCTATTTGTAACTGCAAAATTCATTATGACAAAAAATCTGGATGCTCCTACTTTCTTCACAAGTTAAACAAATGGCACTGGTTTAGCACCAAAGATTGACAGATCAGCCGAATGCACAATCACATGCAATTGTTTCTAGACATTAACACATAAAGAAATGCATTTAAACTTAAATCATTGGCATTTCTTGCACTCCTAAATAGTTTAAACATACCAGCCAATGCCATCTGCAGAAGCTGGAGCTGTGTATTTTGTTATATGCATGGGTGGCTGATCAACAGTTAATCTAGATGTGAGATTACAGAAAATATTAAAGGTTTCTAGGCATCTTCACATAGTTGAGTGCTAAAAGTGTCATAATTCCAAGGCCTTACAAGCAGTTTTTAACTTTCTAGGGTTTGATATTAGAGTTAACTACTGCAAAATCCTTAGTATTCCAAGATCAGGTAGATGTTTTGTACTTTAACCTCTGAAGTGCGACTTAGCCAGGCAAAACATTTCAAAGATTTTTCTTTTGGCTCTGGGGCTTTAAGCCACAGCCCCTGCAGTGGTACCTCCATGCCCATTTGTATGTACTCCTAATGTGCAGCTCGATTCCCATATAAGGGGACTTCTGTCAGTTACAGAACTTGGTTGAACAATCCTTTTTGATGTCCAAATGCCTCTGTAGACCAATTCTAACATAAAAGACAGTGTGATTTTTATCAGGCTGAATGTAACTGAAAATAACTTCTGCTATCATCTGTATCACTTCTTTCTTAAACATACCTATGTAAATATTCTAAACGTTGTTGCTCTTATGGATTAACTTAGGGCATATCTCTTTCCACTGTTCTCATTCTCATTCTTTGTTTATCCCCCAACTTTTCTCTTACTTCCTGTTCACCATTTAGTGAATTCCCTTTCATTTTTCTAGTTTGCTATTGCACATCCTGAACTGCAGTATGGAGCCTGGCTCCTCCCCCTAAACCCACATCACACGTCACAGTAGCCATAAAGCCTATTTATTCCTGCCTGGGAATCCTTAATTACATATCCACTCCAACAGCCATGTGCCTGGGGGTGGGGCAGCTTGCTGGTCCTGCATGGTGGCCTACCTTCTTCCCCTAGCAAAGCGTAGACTCCTCCCATGTGGTAACACTTCTCAGCTTTTCTCTAGCCCTTCACTAAAGGACAATATGCCTTTGCACACTGAATGACCCTTGAAGTGCTGTGTGACTTGCACAAAGCAGTGTAGGCTCGCTAGGCATGAGCTCCATGATGTTCATACCCAGTAACAATTTTGACAGTGTGTCTGCTAGTAGCCCCATAAATATGGTTATAATCAAGATTTAGTACAAGTATAGGGCTATATAATGCCAGGTTTGGGGAGGTTACCCTCCTTTGGTATAATTGAGATAATTCCACGACTCCACAATTTATTTATTTTACTTTATTTCTCCTTTGTTGACCAGGTTAGTCCCAGTAGGCTTGTGGCTTCTATTCAGGGGAGACCAGAGGTGGTATTTCTACTACTGGGGGAAATTTGGACAGGGCATAGGGGAACTTCCCCTACTCTTTTCAATAGACACTGTGGGATCTTTTACATCCACCTGAGCTACCATCAACTCAAGCAAATGGGACCTCAGTTTAGTATCATTCGAAGGACAACAAACTCAGAAGGGCTGCCTCCCCCCCCCACCCCCACATGCTGCACCACAGTGTCAGCAATCAATCTACCTGGTGTGGAAATAGAACCCACAGCCATTTGCATCTAAGGTGATTGTGCTTCGTGTTGTACCAAAGCATGTGAAACTCTCATCCTGTAAGATTTTGTTAAATAATTCCACCCAGACATTTATCAGCTTCTGCCCCTTCTATATTTCAATAGCTATTCCCCCTTCTGAATGCTATTTTGCAGGGGGTTGCCTTACTAAGAAGAGTTTTACTTCATCTTTTGTAATTCAATATTATAATAATTCTCTTCATACTCTGGTTAAAATGGCTAATGGGGCGCCATGTACATATTGTGATAAATGCATTAGGTCATAATACCCCTTCACTTCCTCACCATATATGTTCTTATGACATTAAGAAATTGATTATTAATATTTCTTCTGGATTCCCATGCAGTTTTTAAGATACTAGCTTTACAAGCTATATATTCTTCTTTCTTTCTGCCCTTTCTGTGACATCATCCTCTTGGCCAAATAGTTTTGAAATCATGGTATATTTTCCAAATAATTCATCATTATGAATATCTTTTAGAATCCAATTACCCTATCTAAATACTCATTTATTCTTATATTGACTGTTTTTATTTCTTATGTTCATAGGTATATTATAGGCAATCAGTCTGCAGACCATTACAATTCCAGACAAAAAAACCCTATTCAGAAGTTTCTCCAGAAGCTGCCCATCCAATTATCGAGGGTTTGCCCTTTAGGCAGCAAAGGATGCTACTCTGCTTGACATGTAATGGAAGTTTGTTGCAGAGATGGAGAGTATGTTGGGATATGAATCTATTATGCAATGTATCTTAAAGTTTAATTCCCTTAACTTTGTATCTGATGAGCAATTTGTTCTGTGAAGAAATAGAAGGTCAACTGGGTCAGATCTTTTATGGCTCGAAAAGTTAGACACAGATCCCCAAAGCTGCCAGTCTGTCCTGTTAACTAAGAATTTTGAGGCCTCTGATTTTTTTTTTTTAATTAGGAACCTCTAAGGTCTCTCAAGCTGAGTAATATGTTTTGGACAAATGCATGCAAAAAGAGTCATTATAGTATATAATAGGTCTAATGAGATATGAATAAAGGGGAATTAAAAGATCTTAGGATCTACAAGCAATACATTTGGAAATTAGATGAGCCAGATAAAAGGCTTTCCTAGCTAATATGGTGATATGTTGGTTAGAAAAGGAGAGTCTAGATGTTTTATGATAGTGATGGCTTGGAGGAGTGTGTTACCTATATAGTATGGGAAAATGTTTTGTTTACCAAGAATAACTATAGTATAGTTTTCCCATTTAATTTGAGACCACTGTACTTGCATTAGTTGTTAACATTGTCTAATCCATTTTGGAGCAATTGTGAATAAGTGGACATCCGAATGCCATTTGTAAACTTAGGTAACCATAGCCCAGAATTGTTGTCCTGAAGGTCTGAGAGCTACATTTCAAATTGTTGAGGGGCCAGACCTGAACCACTGTTCACTGCTTTGATGATTTTTTCAGAGAAATTAATGAAATTAAAGAAGCAGGAACTTTGACAATTACTATTTGATGAGTGTCCAGGGGGGTTAATAGATTTTCTGTGTCTTGATTAATGAGGTGGGGGGGGGGTTGAGCCACACACGTGTAATGGCATTGCTAAGGCTGTTTTCTAGGCTTCAGGTGTGTAACCAGTGGAGTGGCTTAAAGAGGTTAGGTTGGAGATTCAGACAGGTCATATTTGGCACTGATAATCAAGCAACGCAGTATGGGTATGGTGTTAGCATTTGGGAAGGCTGACAGGTCTTGTTTTATAGTAATTAAAGAGGCAACTGTGATTGTGGAATGTGCGGCATAGTGATAACTATGAGCGTAGTAAAACCTGCACTAAATTTGTACATAGGATATTAGTCATTTCCTCCTTTGGGTCACAGTAAGCAGTATTACAGTGGGATAGCTTTGAACATTATTGGGTGTCAGAGCTTAATTTCCTAACATAGCTAATTAAAGATTTATGGTTATGTTTGGTTTAGTGGGTACTTTAAATTTATATTCAGTGTTGAGTTTCCCAATAGTTCCTTTAATTTCTTTACCTGTGTGGCCTTAAGGAGAATAACTATTAAGTAATTTCCTGCTCTTGTTATATAACTTATTTATATGGGTTTTATTTTAAAATTTTTCAGTATAGTTGATACAGATATGGACTACCTTCTCAGGCAGCTGTTTAAGTGAGAGTTGAGGCCAGAGGAATAGGCAGCAGCTTTATTAATGGTATGCACCGGAGGAGGAAGGTTATTGCAGAATTTACTTAGGTTATTGTTGCTATTGAGAAGTTTCTGAATGCTGGGATATTTACATGGGAAGAACCAACAGTTCTAAAAAAAAGATCAAGTGATTAAAATACCACATCTCTCCTGAAAGGAGGCTACTCACCTAGTGGGACTAACCCGGTCAACAAAGGATACATAAATAAAGAAAATAAATACATTCGTAGTCTGATTTAATAAGGAATATGATAAATGTGTGGTATGCAATAACTAGCTATATTTATGAAGATGAAGGGTGATTCATTTTGCAAGAACTGCTGCTGTGGCAGCTCTTTTCTCACCTGCATAGAACGGTGTAACATCTTCGTTTTATTTCAATAGTCTCATTATCTTCTTCCCATGTCCTTCTTGTTTTCATCCTTCTTGTTTTCTTTAGTATAACCTCTCCAAAGTCATTCTATCAGATGCACTCTACCAGAATCTGCAAAATGGCTCCACACATGACACACACAAACTCTATAAGGTTGCAAGGCAACGACAGAAAGAAGAAGAAGATTGTCATCGCACTCCCTTCGTAAAGAATGCCAGCAAGAACCTGCTCATCAGTCCCTAGGACATCAGAAGCAGATGGAAGGAGTACTTCCAGCAGCTTCTGAATGAAGAAAACCCACAGAAGCTGTACTGCTGTAGACACAGCCTATGATGAAAAAAGAAGAGGAGTGCACCCTAAAAGAAGTAAGAACATCACTAAGGAAAATGAAATCGGGGAAAGCAGCAGGATCAGATAAAGTTACATCACATATGAAAACTGGTTCCTGAGGGTACTCAGAGCAGTATGGAGAGAGAGACGTATCCCAGATGACTAGAGAATAAGCATTCTAGTGCCAGTGTGCCAGAACAAAGGGGACGTTCAATACTATGGGTAGTATAGAGAGAGATTGTGGACCCTATCACACTGGTTCTGGAGAGGATGACTGATAAATGAATATGCAGAGTAGTAGAAAATAAGATGGGAGATGAACAGTTTGAATTAAGATCAGGATGCAGCACAACGGACCCAATGTTTGCAGTGAGACAGAAAGTTGCTAAGAAGCTAGACATGAGCAAAGAGTTCAACTGGGACTATACTTGGGAGAAAGCATATGACAAGGTCCCATGAAAGCTGATTTGGGCAGTCTGGCTATGGTTCAATGTCCCAGAAACATTAGTAGAATTAGTTCAGACTATGGACAAGGACCCAATGACTCAAGCACATACAGTGTTCAGTGTCACAGAGAGGTTCCCAGTGGGAGTGGGTGTGCATCAGGGTTCTGTTCTGAGCCCACTGCTGTTCATACTGGTGATGGATTACATCAGCAAACAGGTTGGAGGTGACAGATCAACAAAGTTGCTCTATGCAGACAGTATGGCATTACTGGTAGACTTCTGTCTGTCCTGATATGTGTATTCAGGTCCCTCTTTATCAGTACCAACGCATATTGCCCAGCTTTCTCTAGTATGTCCTGTAACTGCTGCCCTCTGAGAGAGAGAGAGAGAGTGCCTGCTCAAGTTAAATTCCTGCTTGGCTTTTTGTGCAACTTGTACATGGATGTGCACACTCATTAGACCCAAAAGCCATCTGATGAACACTTGGTACTCGCACTAGGTATCCCCCATGTGGCAAGCCAGGAACACCTCTTTCTCTTTAGAATAGGTGAACTGGCAAAAGTCACACACTCCTATGTTTCCTAAACAGCTCTTCCAGGAACATGAACTGCTATTTCAACTTGGATAACCTGTGACATAGTCGGGGTTTATACTTCTGTACCACAATGCTGGTTAGCTTCTTTAGTTCAGTTTTAACTGTCTTCGGGGGCTATGTATATACTGACCGATGTAATTTCTTTAGCTTACCAAAAGCCTCACACCATAGCATACCTGGCTTTAATATCAGTATATTCAGTGATTATTGCTGCATTCTTTGTTATCAAATTATTGTCCCTCTCCTTCTTGCCCCACTGTTATGTTGTGAAGTAACTCATTCTAAACTCAGTATTAGTTCATTTTAAGTGTCCTTCATTTTCTAGGTGGGTTTCCTGTAGCAGGACCATCTGACGTATAGCCATCCTAATATATGTCAATACTCATCCGTTTTTTAATGGCTCCATTAATCTAGTTACATTTTAGCTTAGGATATTCAAACCTTTTGGCATTCTTTTCCCTTGCCCTTCTGTATATTATAATGTGGCCTTCTTCTTTCAATATTTCCCTCTTTAGTTGTGTATCTCCTTCCCCAATTGTACTAGTGGCTGAGCCTTTTTATTTTCCAATCCAGCCTTTCTTCAATAAATAGTCAGCAAAACACTTATGTCTCTCTGCAAATCAAAAGTATTTATGGTAAGAGTTACTGCTATAAATTGTCTGACAGGTCCGGACCCTTTCACATTTAGTAATCAGGATTGTGTGTCTGTGCACATCTTCTGGATCTGGAATATAGGTTCATAGGTGTTTATTGGACTAGACCACAAAGGCCTTTTTAAGCTAGTTGAGAATCTCAAATCTCTGACAAGTTCTGATACCTTTGATAAGTGTAAGCAGGGGCCTGGGAGATGAATCATTTACAGGTCCATTAGAGAAATAAGTGCCAAACCAGGGATGAACTTCCGGTTTCACATCCAATTGTCCAACTTAAATTTGAATTGGGTTAGAGAGGAACTCTGCTTCACATGAATGGGGAGCCTGTTCCATTGACAGGGTAGTCTCTGGGATACATACCTATCTCTCCAGCAGGTCTTATTTATATCACAGGCAAGGTTTAAGTCTTTAGAATGGGTAATTCTGATGCTGTTTGTTTTGCGAATATGCAGGAGGTCCATCAGGGTGGGGTCTGACAATGCCCTGTATGCCAAGCATAGATCTCCTCTCAACAGTCTGTAGGAGACAGAATACAGGGAGGGAACCTTGAGGTGATCTACATAGGACATGTTACTTATGCAGTGTATTCTTTTACCGAGGAACCTCTGTGGATTTTCCAGTTGTTGGATATGCCTGGTTAGGTACATACAAAGGGGGCATTGTACTCGATGATAGGTCTGATGAATGCCAAATACAGTGGAACAATTACTTCCTTGGACTTAGATGCCATAACTTTATTTATAAGCTGCACAACAGAGAATGATTTCCTCAGCACTGTAGACACATGATGGTCAAAGGCTAGATTACTTTCTGTGTCTCCCGAAGTCCTTGACTTCTGGGTCAGCTCTTAGGGGTGTGTTCTCAATATGATAGTTAACAGGGATGGATGACTTCCCAAAGGATACTATTATGCATTTCTTGGCAATTAGTTTTAGTCCATGGTTCTGACACCAATTGTTTGCCAGCCCTACCAGGAGAACATTTGTGTCAGTATGAGATTGAATGACAGCTCCTTATTTGCAATCAACTGCAAATTTAGTTAGCCAGAGACCACTGACATTGGCCTTGACTTCTGAGAAGTAAATGCCTAAAAGGAGCGTTCCAAGGACTGATCCATGAGGGACTCTGCTTGTGACTGACCTCTATATAGAGGTAGACTCCCCAATTCTAACTTCCTGGGTCCTGTCTGTGAGACATTTGGCTGTCCTCCAGGTGACATATGTGTTTGTACCTAACCTCTTAAGTTTGTCAACATGCCCTATGTGATCGTTTGACTCTCTCCACCCTCCAGATCCACTATACAAATTTCTGCCATATGGTTTCTGCTGCCTAATATTTCCAAAAAACTTATTACTATTTTCCTGATTGCTTCTATACCTTTCCATTAAGTCAGAACACTCCATCCACTCTTTATTGATATGTACGCTTCTATTTTTTAACATTTTTATCCCCTCCATTCCCCTTTAACATTTCCTTTTGTACCGATTTTTGCTACCATTTCAGGTTTACCTTTGTTTTTCTAATGCTTACAAACTACACTTTTCTCAGCGTTTCCACTGAAATGCTTTAATTGAATATGGGATTTTGCTGGGAGCTTAATCAAACTTCAAACATTCATAAAGATTGTCTCTCTTGTTTGTTTTGCGAAAAACAGCCTTGACCCTTCGAGCTTGTCTTCTCTTTTACTTTGGACAATTTTACCAAATGTCAATGGCTATCTAGACCCCTTCATTTTATCCAGTGGAGCTTGGTGGAGATTTTAAAGGATTCTCCACTTCACCGATCACATGTCACTTCTTTAGCACCCTCTGGCTCACATATCCTACAAGCTTTTTCTTACTGGGTGACACTGAGAATATGTTGTCAAAATCACTTTGCCTGTGTTACTTGTTAATGTATAAACTCTTTATACAATTTTAAAATCAAATTAAAATTAAACTGTTGTTACTCTGTCCTGAACGCTACACATACATATTCTACTGCCTTTTTACATATGTGCATTTAAGCTCTTAGTAAGTCAGTACCTACCAGTACATTAGAGCTCCTCTATACTTTCCCCTGCTTGCTGGCAAATTATGTTGTGTTGATCTCTAGGAACAGGTTGTAGTGTGTGTGTGTGTGTGTGTGTGTGTGTGTGTGTGTGTGTGTGTGTGTGTGTGTGTGTGTGTGTGTGTGTGTGTGTGTGTGTGTGTGTGTGTGTACTACAGTTTTCTTAAGAATAGTGGAAGGGGATTCAGGGATATTTTTTTTCTCTCTCTCTCTCTAAAGAGAGTGCTAGCTATAAATTGTTTTGCCTGAAATTTTCATCAGTCTCTCTCTCTCTCTCTCTGCCTACTGAGAATTTTTCCCCTTTATACCAAAACCATCTATGCATCAAGCAAGGTCTTCATTCTTCCTGGAGAAAAAAAATCTTCAGGAATGCTAAGTATAGCATTCTGGATTTCAAGTATTTATCTTTGCATTGCAGCATCACATGGATGAACTGGTTCATCTTTTTTCTCATTCCTGCTGAGTAGTCATTATTTGTGAAATCTCTTGTTTCTTTGACTTACAGATGTGCTCCTGTTTTTCACAGACTGGCTAGCAGTCATTCTTTATGCCACTCTAACCTGCAGCTTAATCAGGACCAGTCTTAGCTGTTTTCTAATAATATAGGCACCAGGCATAGGGACTCAATGGACCCTTTGTAACTGCAATCCTGCAAAGGTTTCCATGTTCAGTTGTGCATTAGCTTTCTCATAATGGCTAAGCTCTCCTTACCTTTTCAGGTCCTCTGATATTCCTGTGAACCTAATATTCTCCCAACTTGATCAGTCTTCCAACTCGTTTACCAATGTAACTCTTATCGTCAAATTTAGAAGGTTTCAGGTTTTAATTTGTTTCCGAAGACTCTATCAGGTGGTTTGCAGCATATCTGATTGATTCTTTTCTGCTTCCTCTCATCTTTTATTGCTAGAGGAAATATGTTCTTTTAGGATTCCTCTAATCTGTGGTATTTCTGTAAAGATCTTGACTGTTTTCCTGTCATGCGCAGGTCGAACCATGTATCCATCTAGCCACATGGTCTCCTAGTCCCTCTTTAGTATTATTTAACATTTTTACTTTTCAGTTTCCTTTCTGCTGCTTCTTGTTCTAGGGCAGCATAAATCCACATTTTTTCCTTCAAAATCTTTATTTTTGATTCTGATCTAAGAGAGGAAACGCACAAGTTGTATAATTTAGTTTAACCCATGGAATCATTATCATCATTATTACTATCAACCCCGTTTTTCCCATTTTCTATACTGGGGTGGGGTGTCGTGTCAACTGTTGCCATCTCCCTCTATTCAATGCCACTCTTCTGCCTTCTACAACACTCATGTCTGACTGTCACATGTCTTCTGTCACACAGTCTATCCATCTCTTTACTGGATGCCCTCATTTTCTCTAGCCTTGTTCCAGTCTGTCCCAAATCATCTTCATCAGATTATCTTCTGCTTTCCTGCACATGTGCTTGAACCATCATAATCTGTTCTCTTTGACCTTTTCTGCAATTTGCCTCTGCTGTTATGTCGTCATTTCTTTGTCTATCCCACAGTTTGCACCCTACCACCTGTTTCTTCAGGCACTTCATCTCTATCACCTCTAGCTTTCACAGCTGCTCTGTCTTTACTGCCCAGATTTCTGTGCCATAGAGTAGTACTGGTCATATCACTGTTTCATACCTCTCACTTTTTAGTTTCTTTGGCATTCTTCTTCTTTATGCTGTACCTGACACTCTTTGCCAGATGGCTACAGCCCCTCTGATTCTGGCTTTGACCTCCTCATTCAGACTTCACTTCTCCTCAAACATCCATCCAAGATACCTGAGGCTGTTAACCTTTTCCTCTCATTTCCCTTCTATCTGAATATTCACTTTCTTCTTTTTTCTCTCATTTGTTGCCAATTACAACTGTCTTATCTGTCCTAAGTTTCAACCTATGCGCATTCAATTTTGTACTCCATTCCCCTATCCTTTACAGAAGTTCTTGCTCAGAGTCTGCCTGTAGGGTGACATCGTCTGCGTTCAGCAACTTCATTGATCTGTCCCCTCCAACTTGTTTGCTAATGTAGTCCATCAATGGTATGAACAGCAGTGAGCTCAGAGCTGAACCCTGATGCACACCCACTCCAACTGGGAACCTCTCTGTGAGACTGAACACTGTTCATACATTGGGTCCTTGTACATAGTTTGCACTAATTCTACCAACATTTCTGGGACTTTGAACTGCTGCAGGACTATCTACAGAAGGGAGTCACAAATGTAGTTGCTAATGCCAAGAAGTCCTCCACCGAGATTAAATATATGTATGTGCCAAGCTCCTTCGCTGTTGAATGGCTTAGCAAAGTTGACCATTTACTTATAAAGCACAAAAATCTTCATTTGTACTTGGTTCCTTTGAGCTTATTTATCTTTCTAGACACCGTCTAATGTTTGCCTGAAATGTATGGATAAACTTTTGTTATTGCTGTTCTCAAATGTAACGTTGGCTTTAACTGTTCAAATTGCATATCATTATGTTTATCTATTGTATTTACCAATGCTTTTGTTGCTATCAATATTACTATTTTACTGTTCACTAGTGACCTAGTTACTTCTGGTTTATCTATACTTCTCTCAATGCAATGTGTACATAAGCAACTCTTTATTGTCTTCTGTCTTAATAGGTGACCGCTCCTCATACTCTTTCAGTTGTTCTTCTGTGTAAGGCTTTGAACCACATCTTGATTTGTGATACATTTATTCTTTATAAGGCTCTGAACCATATCTGCATTTGTGATATGTTTCTCTATTTAAGGCTTTGAACTGTATCTTCATTTGTGATGCATTTCTTGAATGTAAGGCTTTGAACCATGTCTTCATTTGTGATATGTTTCTTCTTTGCAAGGCTTTGAACCATATCTGTATTTGTGCTACATTGTACATCTTTTGTCTGTATATTTCCCTATACTTTTGCACACCATTAAAGATGTTCCGTTTCTTACATATCTTGTATACTTTACTTGCTAGACAAATTCCATTTTGTGAATCGCTACCTACAAAGCATCTGGTAGTGTACTGTGTTACTCGACTGTCATATATTAGACATTTCTTTACCTTTTGACATGCAGTGTTCTCTAATGCTAGGTATATTTTGCTTTGCTGTTGAACTTTCCATTTCAGCTACATTAATGCTGTTTTTTTCATAGTGTACTGCTAGTACATATGTCTGACAATTCAAATGATCTTCTGCAAACTAACATACCATCATTTGTCATGTCTTGATTAGATGTTTTTTGCATATCATTCCTGAGACACACTTTCATATTATCTTTATTTTTATCTCGTGACTTTCAGCAGAGACATTACATTTTTGATAGCTGGTATATGTATGTACATTCTCTATCCCACAATAATACCTATAACACTTAAAGCAGTGACATCACAGCTGGATGTCATAGCAGCAATGTGAATTGGTAAATTCCATAATGATACAACTGATAATCATACCTTGAAAAGTTGTAATATGGACCGCTGCTTGTAACCTCCAAATGTGCATATAAGAAGGATAATGCCACAAATACAATGTTCACACAAAGTGCAAGAAAAAAGTTAACAATGTAGGCAAATTTCCATATTTGCATGGTCAGATGACTGATTTACTGCCGGAATTTTGTAGCTGATGTCAAGTCTAGACTGTTTAAAAACAGTGTGTCATTAAAGTATAAATTATATAAATTCTAAAACATAATTTATAACAGCACCACACAACCAAAATTTCCATTGTGCATTCATGTGGCTTTGATGCAGTGCTGTTCTTTTCAAAATGGTAGCCAAGCTTTAAAACAAGGTGTCACTAAACTGAGATCATTGAGTAGCAGCTGCAGAAAATAACGTCATTAAATTAAAACTAGGGTTTGTACAGGAACATCCAAAAAATCAACCAAACAAATAAATTTCAAAGCAAAATTACATTGCACATTTTGGAGGTCATAAGTTTGTACATACAGAATGTAGTTAAGTTCATTTTGAAGCATTTGCAACAGTCCAATTTTAATTTTTTCAGTATTATGGCATACAAAAGCAGAATGTGATTTTATACTATTCTTTGCAAATGTTCAGATATTGCAATCCAATGTTTTGTAAACAGTATTCTCTTTTGTAATCATGACAGAGTTCAAAAACATGTTTCAAATGAAATATGTGAGTGCCTATTTTTTCATGGAATTCTTAATAAATATCTGTAATAATGCAATGGAAAACAAATCATATTTGTCACAAATGTATAACATTCTTGTTAGATGTCAGATATTTAGACAATTCCTATTGGGACTACTCCTCAAAAATGAATAATTAAAACTTCTCTGAAGAATACAAGAAATTAATATTAAAATCTACAGGTAAAACTACATATTCATTTATTGGAAAATTCTCACTTGGAAATTTTTACACACAGCTTTTGTCAATCCTAACAAAATTATAATTATGTATAAATCAAACAGAATTAAATGCTGGAGATGTAATTCTGAAATAATAGCTGATTGGATGCATATGGTATATGAATGTGTTGAAATAAATTAATAACTTTGTTCAAGGTCTATGGTCAGTTAGATGTAATATTTCTAAATCTTTAGTTTTATTTAATGTTCCAATTATTGAGATAATTTCAAAAATCCAAGTACCTCTTCTTTGGTCTATTCTTGCTATAGCTAGAAAAGTAATTAACAACTGGAAAAGTAAGGTTAGCCCTCTTGTGTTGAATGTATTAGTATGGGCAAAATTGTTTGCAGTAGTGAATTGCATACTATAAAGATGAGAGCTTGTACTAATACTACACAATCATAAATCTTGGCTTAAACTCAGAGTTGCTTGAAAATATTAATTGTTGTTGATGTATAACGTCAATGTATTGATCAGCTATGGACCTCTGTAAATAGTTGTTTGTTTTATAATTGATTTGTGTATCTATTATTTTAAAACCAAATTAAAAAAAAAAGAAAAGTGAAGAGTTTGGAAACCATAGCTTACATCACTTGAAATACATCTAGTTCTGAATATGTTGCACAATACCACAATAATAATTCTTCATTTAATCCCTTTATCCCTTAGATATGCATACTTTAATACTCCTCCCAACTTTGTTTAAAAGACCTCTGAAAAAATATTCTGTTTCCATTTAGACTGCATTTTTAATTTTAAATAATTTAGGATGGTTGTTCATTTTCTAAATGCATACTTTCCCTGACATGCAAAGTTGGATTGCACTATCTTCTCTGCAGGGCACCCTAACTTTGATGGCAGCAAAGAGCGAGTCATTTCCCCAGTTAGGCATTGTAACACTTAGCATGGGAAGCCTTTACTGAACAGTTGTGATAATAGGTTGAACTGTAACAAAAAAGTTTGAAAAAATTAGCTTAATCATATCTGGAATGAATAAATGGAATATTTTAAATAAAATGGCCATTTTATTTCAATATTTTAAGTGGCTTTTTAATTTTTTTTTAACTTTGGCAATACCCAAAAGATTCAGCTGTACTGCAGTTGGACTTGGCCTGTTTAAGAAAATGTGCAAAATGTCAGTCACCACCATTATTTCCAGTACAATTTGTTTTGGGCATTCCGTACCTCCATTATGATTGCATTGATATACAGATTTATGTATGCTCCTTGCCCATGGCTCGATACATCAAATTCAGTAGCATGAAAGGAACAAAATTCAAGTTGTTCTCTACAAAGAAGTTATATGTTGATATCCTAATGCTTGTATGGTCTGATCCACTATTGAATGCTTTGACAATGTGGTATCAGTATATTATTTTTTACCAAAGTATTATATTTCTCTGTGCTGTGTAGTCTGGATTGTACAGAAAACTCTTTGGACCAGTTCTTTACAACAAAAAAGATCCAAGCAGGCTAAAAAAATCTGAGAAATGTTTTGCTTTATTCAAGACTTTCAGAGTATCTTGCTTGGAAACACTAACAGGCTCTGCCAACAAAGTTATTCTTTCTCAGACGTATATCCTGCTCCATTCTGAAAGGTCAAGCTCAGTACACACTGATGTAACTGATCGCGTCAAGTAGTTGTTATTAAGTACAAAGCTAATGGACTTTTCCCCTCTACCACACCTGTATTTTGTCTGCATAATAAATATAAATATAAACAAAAACTAAAAAGGTGGTTAATAAACAAAGCAGTATAGTACAATAATTATTGCAATGGTTTATGTGCTGGGCTGTGAAACTGGAGATTTGAGTCTGAAGTCCTATCAGCTCCCTCTTACATAGTGTTTGACCATAAGCAAGTAAGTCACCTTCTCAGTACATCTAATTCTGTCCTGAAAAAGAAGCTGGAATGTTATTTTGGGGCAACCTCTTTGCTAAAATACACAGTCTCATATTCCAGACCTGCCTACATAATGCTGGATTCATATGAGGGAACAGCAAAGTAGTACAGAACTACTGCCTCACACTACCACATTGTTTATTATAACAGGCAAATAAATAAATGCATTAAACATGCATCCATCGACACATACACACACACACACACACACACACACACACACACACACACACACACACACACACACACACACTTTGCATGTACAAGTGTGTGGTTAGTGGAATAAAATCCACCCTATTTGTATGTAGAATCCTAGGCCATCTGCTGGTTTTAGTCTCTATCCCCCCCCCCCATTTTTCCAATGTTTTACACACTAAAATACCCTCTAAAATACAAGCATGTTTCATATCATCATCAGTATTTATAAATATATATATATATATATATATTAGTCTCTTCATTTTCAGTTCTTATGGAGACTAAACAAGGAGCTAAATTTGAGGTGTTGCTTTTATGGGACAGTCATTCTGAATATTAAAGAACCTGGTTGGCATCTGTTTATACGAGGTGTCTCATATAAGTAATATTTGTATCATGAAAATTGTGCCTTGTTTTACAGGGCTTTTGGAGGCAGCATATTAGGAATTTATAGGGGAAAGAAGTGCTAGTGATCTTTGTCATATCTTTATTTGTGTGTAAACCTATTTAGCAGTTTAAGCAGATAATACAACAGACCAAAAAATCAAGTAAAACTTCAGGAAATTCAGTATCAGTACAGAATCTTACAAGCAAACGTTATTGTGCGGACCAGAGTTCCGCTGTGGTGACCCCTAACCGGGAAAAGCCAAAAAGACAAACAACAACATTGCAATGGTGGAAAGCTTACATTTTACTTTCACATTGTACTATGTTTCCCTCTGATCTTTCTTTGATGAAATACTGGTGCCGTTAAAGAGCTGGTTGGCAGATTTTATATATGTCAGTAAACATGACATAGATCAGGTACAGAGAATAGTGACCTAGATTTTGCAGTCGGGATAGTCAGACATATCCTTTCTTGTGTGAATGGATGGATGAATTTGGACTTGAGATAAGTAAATGCTTTTTTGTGCTATTAAAAAAAAAAAGCGAATGCTCATGTTAGTGAATATTCTTCCTAATGGAGTTTCTGTCAGGAGTCTTTTGAAAGTGAGAGAATTATAGCTGGGTAAGGGAATTTGTGCTTACCCCGCTGCTGTGTGATCTCAAGTTAGTATATATAATTAGCATGGGGTGTGGGGATGTAGGGTTTTTTTTTTTTTTTTTACCTGGAATTGATAAAGAAGATAACCAGCTGAGGATGAGGAGAAAACAGGGGTGTAATGGGTAGCAGCAATGAAGACTTTTTAACTAACATCCAGATCAGTTTGTCAGGTATATGTCCATTTTCTGCTTGGTGGTGTTAGTGATTATCAGCCAGTCCCTCAATCAACTACCAGTTTGTTTGTTTGTTTGTGTCTTTCGGCTTTTCCTGGTTAGGGGTCGCCACAGCGGAACTCCGGTCCGCTAATGATTGGTAGTGGATTTTACGTACTGGGTTACCAGCCCTGACGCACAACCTTCAACGAAGGCACGTCCCATTCACGTATACCTCCACACAGAAGACACTCTAGCTGAGAATCAAATGGGACAACGTCTTGCTATGAGGCGACAACGCTACCGCAGCACCACCACCACAGTACAATCAACTACCAGTAAGAATCTATAAAATCAGAGAAATAAAATGTAATTAATAGCATTACAAATACAGACACTAAAATCGTTTCAAAAGAAAACTGCCAGATTCTAAGGCAACCAGATTCTAAAACCATATGAGGCTTATACCAGGGTGAAATCTGATGATGTATAATAAAAGATACTTAGAAAAGATTCAAAAACAGAAAATAATTAAAAAAAATAATTGAAAAGCAACACACGTGAAAGATACAAAATGATACTATGCCAAATCCTTTTATGGGAATACTTTATGTACCTATAATTGTTTAGTAACCATTAAAAAATTAAGAAGCCAAAACAGGACCAATATGATTACACTAAGGAAGAGCAATTGCTCACTTGACCGAATAGTTTTTTGTGCTGTAAAAAAAAAAAAATTATTAAAAAAAAAAATAAAATAATGAAAGCTCTTGTGAGGGACCGTTCTTCAAATGGAGTTTCTGCCAGCAGTCTTTTGAAAGGAATAGCGGTACAGTTGGTAAGGGAATTTGCACTTATCCCACTGCTATGCGATCTCAAGTTAATATATAATTAGCATGGTGTATGTGTGTGTGGGTGGGTGTAGGTGGGCTTGTCCCTCTCCAAAAAAAAATTGTTCATTTTTTTTGAGCTATCGCTCATATCAGCATTCAGTCTAAACTGATTCCTGTTTACAGGTTCGTTCATGTGACTGCTCAGTGTTTCATGAGACATATGTATACACACACACACACAAAATACACATTTTATTTACTGATTATACCTCACATCTTATTGTGAGGAAATGATTGAATAATCTCGTTCTCTCTCTCTCACACACACAATAGTAAATCAGCTGTATAGAAAGGTACGTTCTATCTATAGTCTTTCTGGAAGTAGCAGTTCCACAGAAAAAAATAGATATCAGCAAAACAGATCACACAGTACAGCAAAGTATTGTTTAATTAAAATTATATTAAAGTTTATTTTTTCCTGCAGCAGCACCTTGCCGCATCTGTCCCCAGTAACTCAAGTATTGTTTTATTTTTCTTAGATTGGTTAAATTGTTAAAGGTACCAGCCATCTGATTTAGCTTAAGTCAGTAGGAAAATGTTATTATCCGCATTGTCTAACAGACCCTATTAAAGCATCAATTTGACCACTCAGAAATGGCAATAATAACAAGTAAATGCCTATGGGGAATCGAATTACCAGATTTTTTAACAGAAACTAGAATTCCTCAAATTTGCAGTGTGCTGGTGCACAAGTTCCACATCTCCTAATGGGAAAGTCAACTATTTGGTAGAAATGACAAATAAAGCAAAATAAATAAAGAATATGGAGTCACACTAACTACTGCCTTGTCTCCAGGTGCCAAAGCTAGTATGTTAACCACAGCTGCAGATAACCCTAAATAAAGCCCTTACATTCATCATGAGGGTGGCCAACAGCAGTGAGGCAGTTGCAGAACAGTGCCTGGAAATAAGGTGGGGCTGGCTACTAAATATGGGTTGCCAAGTGACAGAATATGTAACTGGTAAAACAACAGCAAAATGTAGAGAAGCTCTCACATTGTTCAAAGCCATTACATGCCCATCTGACCCCATATTTGCAAATGAAATGCAGACCATCCCAACACACACCCTGTTATACCCCTACCCCACTGCACACTGTATATGATGGTGTTGCGTGCAGTGGTATTTATCATGCCCCTCTTCACTTTACAACACAACTCTGTGATACAGGATATGCTTACCAGCTGCCTGTATATGTGGCACTCTGCTGGACTGCTGCAAGCTGTCACAATCATGACATTGGTTGCCATGGTGTGCAGCATCTCCCCTTTGCATCTGCATTGTTTTGATAGATTTACCTGACATTTAGCACAGAAAATTAAAGCTGAGTGTTGGTAATGAGCTGTTTCCTGTGATGTGGAGGTGTCAGTTCCCATAGAAACAGCTCTGGACTCCACTGACTGTTGACCCCTGCAAAGAATGAGAAGGAACTTTTGACATGCATTTGAGTATTTCTTTCTCAATCTTAGAATAGTCAAGAAATAACTCAAATAACTCTTCTCACATAAACGTATTACTGCTTAACACTACTCATCAAAACACTGATTAAGTGAGAAAGACTAACCTAGACAAAATGGAAGTCAAGCCTTCAAGATGCTAAATAATATCAGATTTACTTCGATTTCAAAAGCCAGTGTAAGAGTGTGACAAACACTGCTAAAATTATTCATGTCAGAAAATATTAAACACCCTATCCTTTTCTGGCTTGCAATCAAAGAAGCCACAAGCCATCTTGTTAGAGAACAATCTCATAAAAACATTGACCAATGCTTTTGTTATCCGTCTGGGACAGTATTTCTATGAACATTACTTCTACTCCTTCTGCTAACTTTGTTCCAAACTCATTTCCTCTGCTCATTACCCATAACTCACTTCCTCTGCTCATTACCCATAACTCACTTCCTCTGCTCATTACCCATAACTCACTTCCTCTGCTCATTACTCATACTCCTATCTCTTTCTACTCATTCACTTTAGGTAAATCTGCATTAACTCTGTTCATAAACTGTAGAAAAGGTTACAAAACTGGGTACAGAATAGTGCAGCCTATCGCCATGCATTCCTCAGAATAGCTGTCCTGTTAATCACCGGTCATCTGTTTCATGTTTAAACTATCCTGTACTACAGATATAGCCCTCCCACTTAAACTAGCTCTTAACTCTAAAAAGTGTACAATAATCATCTTTGACATTATTCATATACTCTGTTCCTCCCCTTCTCCTACATGGCTCTCTGAAAAATCAGATTTCTATAGTCTCACAGCAAAAATACCTAGCAAGGACAACGTAGACTGTCAACCTGCTGATCTCCAAGCTCGGATGAGTGCTTCTTCCTATTTATTTATTTAGGGGAAAAACTTATTACACTTGGGATTCAGATTTCACTTCTTTGTTGTTTATTTTGCATCACTGATTGGTATTTAATACATAACTGGCCTGGTCTTTCAGTAAGGTCTAAGCTTCATCTGTAAGCAAGAATTATTTGGCTCACTGCAGGAGTTTTAAAAACAGAAAATAAGCAAGGAAAGTAATTTTATTTTCCTTGTGTCTGCACTTACTTTTTGGCCATTTAGATCTGCCATTTGCAGTGTCTGTTCTGTTTTTAAAATGTATTTACTGCTTTGATTTCCTGTTTGGAGAAATCTGTAGGCTTGAAGTTTTTCCCACCCACACAGCTTTTTCTTGTTGTGCTTTTTAAACTTGGGGGCTTTTGTGTTGCCCCACCCCTACTCTAAATTTAGTTATAGAAGCCCTCATCCATCTTATCTTACTTCATCTACTAATTCTACTGGGCACCAAATGATCAAACTGGAAGGACCTCCCCCTTAGACGGTTAAAGCCTAATTTAGCCTCTGTTTCATATCACCCCACTCATTTATCACACACTGAAGTATTCTGAGTTGTATTCACTTCTTTCCAGTTTACTTTTGAAATTGTAACATCTGGGACTAGACTACCAATCACTGGAGAGCTTGGGAACTGTTTTTCAGGCATCAGCTTGGGATTGGTGCTTCTGTTTCGCTCCTGCTGAGAGAAGGAAACAAGAGTCATCATATTATTTCTGAAGACCGCTGCCATATTTTCAAATTATTTATTGCATTTTTTCAAGACAAAGTATATTTTATTTATTTTATTTGATTTACATTTGCTTAATGAGAAATTCCGACTGGACGCAGGTCTTTTTTCAGTGGATGCCCGGGGAGAAAAGCACCACATCATGTACATGATAAATAGAGATACAAAGTTGCAGCAATAGTAAACAACATTACAGGTTGTTGGCTTTAATACAATAACAAGATATTGATTATGAACAGTATATACAGTAAGTGTTGCAAGTTAAGATAGTTTCCTGTCATTTATAATATTAGTCATAAAGTTGTCAGACAAGATTTTAAAGCATGTAAAGACAACTAGCTATTTCTGACTGTGGTTAGTAGTGGAGGTAGTATAGTTGGGTTAATAGTCTGGGGGGGGGGGGTATTAGTCTGGATTAGAACAAGGCAAAGCCAGTGCAAATTTAAGTGGAATTTGAGCACAGTCTTGAAAAGGCTGCTGGAAGGTAGTGTAGTTATAGAGGGTGGAAGATTGTTCCAAAGTTTAGATATGATAAATGAAAATATGGCTTTTCCTGCTGAGTTTTTGGGTTTGATAACAGTGAGTTGATTTTTGTTGCTTGATCTTAGGGGCCTAGTGGAGAGATAGGGTTGGAGACTGGTTTGAAGGGAAGGGATATTATGGGGTGGTTAATAAGTTTGAGCGAGGGTGAGTTGATTAAAGTGAAGGAGTTGTGGGAGTTCTAGCCAGTTTAGTTCTTTAAGGGAGATACAATGATGGCTGTGGTAGGAGGTTCCAGTGGCAAATTTAGCAATTTTGTTGTAACAAGCCTCCAGCTTGTGTAGGTCTGTCTGTCTAAGGTTGGTAAGTATGGGGGATGCATAGAATAGGGTGGAGATAAGCTGGGAATTGGCTATGGAGATTCTAGCCGCCTTGGTTAGGAATTAGCGGCTTTGATATAATGCACCAATTTTCTTTTGAACTTTTTTTATTGTTTGAGATGTGGGTGTCAAATCTAAGTTTGTTGTCAAGTTTCCACACTTGAGTAACTTTGTGTGTTCTGATGGAGAGATGATGGTATTGTGTTTGGCAAGAATGTTGAAGTGGGGGGTGTTTTGGGTGGCTTTGTAAGGTTGGAACAGGAGAAGTTTTGTCTTACTTGGGTTGAGTAGGAGCTGAGCATTGGATAGCCAGCTTTCTACAGAAGTGAATGATTCCTGTATGATTTGTTGTAGTTCTGGTAGAGTGGTGGCAGAGCAGATGAGAGTAGAGTCATCTGCATACTGTATAAGAGATGCTTGTGTGGTGGCAGTATGTAGTTTGTTCATGAAAAGTGAGAATAGCAGAGGGCCAAGGATAGACCCTTGGGGAACTCCGAGAGTAACTGGGAAGTGAGGTGATAGGTTATCATCCCAGATTACTGATTGCTGGTGTCTGTGTAGATAGCTGTGGAACCAGTTGCAGGCTGATTCTGAGAAGTAGAGGTTGGGGAGAGTAGTAGCTCATGAGATACCATGTCAAAGGCCTTTGAGAGATTTAGAAATACGGCAGTAGAGGAGAGGCCATTGTTTTTGTGATGAAGTACAGTGTTGGTGAAGGAGAGCAGAGGTAGTGCTGTGATATGGCCTAAAACCATGTTGGGTTTTGGAGAGGAGATTATTAGCTAGGAGGTAGTTGGAGACCTGGGTGTTGATACATCTTCCAAGTATCTTGGAGAGAGGGGAGAGGATAGCAATGGGGTGGTTGGTAGATGGAGAGGTCAGTGGAGGGGGTGTCTTTGTGGAGGGGAATGATGTGGGATATTTTCTATATCGAGGGAACATAGCCTTTTGTTATGGAATTTTCAAGTATTCAGAGGGGAAGGTTGTCAGCTGCGAGTTTGGTGAGTTTAAGATTTGACAATATTCTTTTTATGTTGGAGGTAGGTACTGAGATGAAAAAGAAAAGAGGAGTGGGGGGTTTAGGGTTAGGATTTGGGGGGACTGTTGTAGGGAAGTGTTTGTTTAGAGATGTTATAGTTTCAGTGAAGTGTTTTTTGAAGGATTCAGCAATACTGTTGGAGGAGGGGGGAAATGTACAGCTGGGGGGTATCAACCTTCCCTGGGTGGAGGATAGTGTTAATAGTGGACCAGAATTGCTTAGAGTTGTGGTTGGTAGAGTTTAGGGTGGATTTATAGTAGAGGGATTTGTCTAATTTTATTTGCTTTTTTGCTTTACTGCACAGTTCAAGGAATGATTGCCTATCTGAATTATTTTTTGTTAGTCGCCAGTGCTTCCAGGCCTTCTCTCTGGATTTCATTAGGGTTCTGGTGGTCTTTTGTAACCATGGGGCATGCCTGGATCTGACTTTGGCATTTCTTACAGGAGCATGGGTGTTTAGGATGGAGAGGAAGGTACTGTTGAAGAAGTGGACAGCCTCATCTAGGTTGAGGTATTTTAGTGGTGACCAGTTAATTTTTTGCAGGGAGGAGATGAAGTAGCTGGGGTTGAAGTTGGACTTGGATAATAGGCTTGAGACTGTTTGTGTGGTGCCGAATTAGGAAAGTGGGGAAGTGGTCACTAAGACTGTCAGGTAAGCAGCCTGCTAGGTAAGAGTGAGGGGCTTTGCTGACTAGGATCTGGTCAAGTAAGGTATGGTTGTTAGGGTTTTTGTTGATTCGGGTAGAGGATTGGATGAGTTGAGTGAACCCATGGAGATTAAGATGAATGGTTGGGAGATTGTTATTGCAGGATAGCCAGTTGATGTTAAAGTTGCCGAGAATTATGGTTTCCTGGGGTAGAGATAGAGTAGCCCAGCTCAATAGATTTTCTAGGGGTGTAATATTTTGCCCTGGTGGGAAATAGCATACTATGATATTGATTGTTTTGTTTGGATTTCGTTTAAGATTGGCATAAAGGATTTCTTCATTGTTGTGGTGAGGGGCAGATGTGTTTAGGAGTTGAATATTGAGGTGGTGGTTAAATATCAATGCTACACCACCTCCTTTTTTGGACAATCTGTCTATGTGAAGGATGATGTATTCGAGTGGAAGTATTTCCTCACTTTTGATGTGAGGTTTGAGCCAGGTTTCAGTATGGAAGAGACTATCTGGGGAATATATGCTTATGGTGGCACGTAGTTCTTGGATTTTATTGCATATGCTTCTGATGTTTAGGGACTTTATAAGTAGGTATGTTGTTTTTTTGTTGGCTAGCAATTGAGTTGTGGGGGGGGGTTGCTTGGACTAGGGTTTGTGGCTGGGTTGGATTTGGGAGGACCAGGGTTTGGATGGATGTCTCCAGCGAACGCTAGTTTATTAGAGGGTGTTTAGGATATGTTTTATATACATAGTAAATTGCTTATGGTATCTTAGGGATATTTTATTTTTGAGTGGGTTAGGTGTTTGGTAATAGAGTGTGTGTATTGGGAGGATGTTTTTGCTGGCAGGGGTTGTGTAGTTATAGTGTAAATGTTTGAGGGAGGGTGTTGAGAGAGTATAGTGGTAGTTGTTGGAGCATGTGACTGTGGAGTCTTGGTAGGATGTAATGTGAGCTAGAACTACGCAGGTTAGGATTGTTATTATATTAGTAGCATGATTGTGTTGGATGTATGGGGAGGGGGTGACTAGTGGTGTAGCCTAATTGGTGGTAATTAGGGGTGGGGTTAAGGCTAGGAATAAATGTAGAAGTACTGGGGGCAGGTGGGTATAGGGGGCAGGGAGGGGAGCGAAGTGATCATAACAAACCGAGCGGGCTAGAACCCCCCCCCCAGGCTAAAGATTGCAGGGTAAGTGTCTAAATAGCCAAATTGTTAGGCGTTATTAGCTGAAATCAGGTCTATAAATTGTTTCTCCCTACTAGATTGTGTCCTTTCTGGGTAGATACCTAGTTTGAAGCAGACAAAAAGTGGCAGTTTAAGTACCTTTTTGCCTCTATTTTACAAGAGGGCAATTCCAGTGTATATACTGGGTTACCTTTATTTCGCCTAGAGCTTTATCTTGGTTTACGGATAAGTAAAAAGAAAAAGCTTAACTGGGGAATGTATTTACAGCTGATGGGGGGGTGGGGAGCAGCTGCTGTCCCTAGCCATGGGTAGAGCCTTTTATTTCTGCTTTAGACCAGGTACTTTCTACAGTAGCAGGCTAAGAGGCAAACTTAGCTAGATACCTACAGTAACTTATTTTCTTTTTACAGCCCTTGAGTCCTTGTGGCTGGTTTCTTCACTGCAGATGCGGTCAATGGCCAAGGATTCAGCAAGTAGGGGACTGAGAGAGAACCCGTTCGCAAGGACAGTAGTCAAGTCACTTATTTTCTTTTTAAAGCCCTTGAGTCCTTGTGGCTGGTTTCTTCACTGCAGATGTGGTCAATGCTTTTCCTTTGTCTAGCTAGTGTACTTTACAATCACCTTTATTGTATTTGACGTTATTATTTAACTGATTGCTATTATTTTACTGCATTTAAAGTAAGTTTGGCGAAAAAATCCTCTGTCTTCTCTAAGCATTGCTTTCTAAGCTGCTTGTATTGAAATCACCTTACTGTGATGTAGCCAGGGAATAAGTTGTTTTGTTGTTGCATTGCACTTGAGGGTTTCTTTTTGCTTTGTTTTTACATTAAAAGGTCAAAGTATGATTAAAGTTCATGAAATTATTATTGCTTCAATCTTTGTCAGCCAGAAGTACACATTCACATTTTATATATATATATATATATATATATATATATATATATATATATATATAGTTATCGATCTCTCTCTCTCTCTCTATATATATATATATATATATATATATATATATATATATATGTGTGTGTGTACAAATATATATAGCTATCAAGCTATATATATGTGTGTGTGTGTGTACAAACATATATATATATATATATATATATATATATATATATATATATATATATATGTATGTATGTTTATACTGATTTCACCGGTCTGAGCTGGAAATTTCTTTTGGAAAGCTCATTGTGTGCTTACCTGATTAGGCCTTACCATATGTGTATATATATATATATATGTACATAAAAATATATATATATATATATATATATATATATATATACACATATACACATTTATATATATATATATATATATATATATATATATATATATATATATATATATATAGCGTAAAACTTCCTTTTTTCTGATTGTATATAAGCCTTGGATTTGTGAGAAGCTATACTTAATGCAAATATGCATTCACCAGAAGTTGAAATTTTCCTATAAAAGTCACCTTGGAACTTTACCTAATCCCATGTGACTCACAGGGCAACTAGTTTGCATGATGAGCAGCACTTACACATTTAGTTGGGACAGTTTACGTCTACCTTACCTTATTATAGCACACAGGACTATCATTGCTCGGAGAGTATCTGGTTTGGGCACTGGGCAGCATCGCTGGTTAGGTTAACTACAGATTACACAAAGTAAGTACTCTTCCCTCATCCAGTTACAAACACCTTCCACTCCTATCTCTTAAAAGTACACATTAGGACCTGCAGTCATGGATGAGCACTTTCCTGCTATCTCTGCATCCATTTTGATGGACATGGTCATCCTGAGGCAATGTAGCAATTGCCTTATTGTACACTGAAAATCACTCAGTTCTTGAATGGGCAAATACAGTTTGAGAGATGTAATTACACATTGTCACTGGATTCCAGGCTCTAAAAGACAGACACAGAGCAACAAGCAGGTTGTCAGTGACTCACACACATCACTCACTGTACCCACAAAGGACCACAGACATCAGCCCACATATGCGGTGGTGGTCATATGTAACTTACCCAAACTTCAAAGGCCTCTCAGGTGCAGTCCATAGAAACTCTGCATGTACACAAACAAGGCAATTCCATCACAACACATAAAACCACATCTCATTGTGTCTCAACTACCAAGCCCATACAGTTAGAAACTCTACAACACAATATTCTGGTCATGGGCAACTCCATTGTGATACACACTAATGTCCCTCTTACTAGGCTGAAATAGGAGACGTTTTCAGTTAGTTGCCTGCCAGGAGCCAGGATCAGCCAGATTACACAAGCACTCTGGGCACTTACCCCCAAGTATCAGTATAACTCACTCATAGCCCATATGGGCATGGTCTGAAACGTACCTTGAAGTATATGAAGGGAGAAATTATTGAGCTCTCAAAATGTGCCGCAGATAGGTAGGAGCCTAGCACTGAGTAGTATTCTAACATCTTCAAGAATGATGCCACAATACCAGCAGAAAATGATCAACTTTAATGATTGGCTTGGCTACTAGTATCATTACAAAGAGGTCTGATACTTGTCAGTCTGGGAGGACACAGCTGACATGCCACACTATTTTGCCAATGATGGTCTTCACCTGTCACCTCTAGGCTTTTGGATATTGGCCAAAACATTATCTACCCCTGTAGTGCCTTTTTTAGGAATTGCCAAACGTACAAACCTTCCAACATAACAAAAGCTACTTGGGACAAGCTAAAGGTGTTACTGCTCAATGCTGGGAGCCTAAACAAGAAACTGCACTCCCTAGAAGCTCTCCTCATCTGGAGAATGCTGACACCTGTGCAGTTTCTGAAATATGTTCAAAGCCATGGAAAGCACTCCAGAAGTGCATAGCTATAATGCCTTTCCTATATTCCAACCACCCACTGAACATGAAAGAGCAAAACATGGAGGTGTATCTATCTACATAAAGGATAACACACCTCAAGGCTGGTCATACAATGTGGCTTGCTTGAGCTATCCATGTCCAACTAACCATGGGCAAAATCCATTAGCATATCTTTGCTAGCTATGGGTCCCTCATTATGAACCAGAAAACTAGAATCACTTACCATCCAACCGAATACCATAGTCTTGGATGATTTTAACTACTCTTCCATTAATTGGGAGGCATACATGACCACTAACTTGCAGGCCCAAAGATTTCTCTACCTTGTAAATTCAAATGCCCTGGAGAAACTAGTCTGCACTTTCACTAGCGAAACAATTATCATAGATCTGGTACTCACAAATAAAGGAGAGTGTTGCGCACCCCCCCCCCCCCGCACACACACCCCCTGATGTCCTCTCTGGTAAGTTCAGATCACAAAGAGTCTCCCTTGAACTAAAGGTAAAACTAGTACCCCACCTTACCCCAAAAACGTTTTGAACTTCTCTAATGTAAATTACTCCCTATTAAGGAATGGCATAGCTAGTTTCCAAGCTCCACCAAATCCAGAAAACACAGAAACCTATGCAGAGGCATACACAAAAGCCCTGTATGACTATATAAACAACTGCATAGAAATGGCAATACCAGACCGAAATAAACCCCGGTCAAACTGCAAAATCAAGCCACCCTGGTTGACCTCTGGTCATGTACAGGCTGTACAACATAACAAAGAAAATCCTGTCAAGAAGTAACAGGGAACGTGCACAACAGAGCAAAAGTCCATCATTAGTTTAAACAAGTGATTCAGGGAACTAGTCAGGTCTCTGAAAGCAGACTTTGAGGTAAAAATAGCCTCCAAAGCTAAGTATAACTATAAGGCATTTTTCAGTTATCTTCCGAGTCTTAAGGGCAACTCTCAGCAATGCGCAGAATCAGTTGTAGATGGCATCACCTATACTCAGCCAGAAGAGGTAGTAAATCTGGCAGATAAATTCAGCTCAGATTTCACCTCCTCATCACCCCCAGTTCTCCCCCAAGAAATACCCTCCACCACTCTACTGCTAATTATCATGAAAGAATAGGTTGCCACTGCATTCTCTTAAGCTGTTTAAGAGGCAACCTGGTATATCGTCAGGTCCCATTGAAGCCATGTTTTTAGCTCTAATCAGGACTTATCAAGACCATTAGGATCTCTATTTAACTACAGCCTATGGACTGACTTTATCTGCTAGCAAACCACTTGGCCCAGCAACACACAAAAGCCAATGCTGGAAGCAAACCAGAACAATACGAAAAAAAATAGCAGGGCTACCACGACCGTCAGCATAAACTTTTATTAAAAGAATGGATAAGCGTTTTCATGTTTTTATAAGCTTCTTCAAATCCATTCATAAAACCAAAAATAACAGCCTTTAAAAATAGATATTGCCCCAATCACAAAACAGAATAAAAATGCAACCAATGGGATTAGGAATTTAATTTCCTCCCTTTCAGGGCTGGTTTTAAACAAACACTAACATTAATCCATGAATACTTATCTGCTTGCTATCTAAGAATCCACTTTAATAACATTTTTTCTATATAATTATTTAAATCCCCACCTCTAGGATTTGCTTGCTCACATTGTAAAGCTCTAAAAAAATTTATGTCCATTATTTTCCTTAATATGCTTATCGAATGCATTCTTCATATTCTTCACTTTAACATCATTCATACGTCTTAAAATCCTTTCTTAAAAATTTTTCAGTTTTTCCAACATAAAAATATGCAAATATCACATGTAGCTAGATAAACAATATGCAAAGTTTGACAATCTGCATAAAACCTAGGTTCAAAAGTAAATTCAAATAAGGGATTCTTAAATATCTGTTGTTTTCAAAATAACTCTTCAGTCTTTACACCTTCAACAAGGAAATGTTCATAGGTTCATACTAGGCTATCTGCCCTAGGGCATTTATAAGCCTAGCAAGAGTATGTTTGGCTTTCGCCACCCATTTTAAATTAATTTTGCTATGCCCTTTTTCGAGGTTAGTATACTGTGCCTCTGTCTAACAGTGACACTGAAGTGATACCCAGGGTAAACCTACGATCTCCCATCCACTTATCAAGATTCCTCTTGAGAGTCAATGAGGGACTCTGCCTAACCTGGACTGGGATTTTATTCCAGAGTGAAGGGAGCCTCTGGGTTATGAATCTGTCCCTCCAGCATGTCCTATTTATGAGGTTCAAGTCTCTCGAGCATGTAGCTCGATGGGATTTGGATTTTTTGAGGTGCAGCATGTCCCTTAATTCCGGGTTGGACATGGCTTTATACGTTAGGCACAGGTCGCCTCTGAGCAGGCGGTATGCCACTGAGTAGAGCTGGAGTTTCTTTAACCGGGCAGCATATGGCATCTGTTTGAGCCCTTTGATACTCTTGGTGAGGTGCTTTGGGGGTCTTTCCACTTGCTGCAGGTGTTTGGTAAGGTACATCCCAAAAGAGGCATTGTACTCAATTATGGGCCTGATGAGGGATGAGTAAAGAGGCACGATGACCTCCCCTAATCTAGATGTGAATCCCTTCATGATTAGGTGGGCTATATAAAATGTTTTTCTAACCACTTTGGCCACGTGGTTGTCAAATGAGAGATTGCTATCAACTTGGGTCCCCAGGTCCCTAATTACTTCTTCTGTACTTAATGGATTACCACCTATGTGGTAATTTCTGGGCACTTTGTTTTTGCCAAAGGGGATGACTATACATTTTTTGGCATTTAGCTTGAGGCCATGGCTCTGGCACCAGCTGTCTGTTTCTATGAGGCCCTTTTGGAGGATGCTTGTGTCAGCTGGAGAGTCTATTATGGCGCCCAGTTTGCAGTCATCTGTGAACTTGGTCAGCCACAGTCCTTCTGTGTTGGCCTGTACCTCCGAGAAATATATACCGAACAAGAGAGGTCCCAGGACTGAGCCTTGTGGGACGCCACTTGTAACTGGTTTGGAGTCTGACATGGCTCCAGCAATTCTAACCATGTGGGTTCTGTCCTTGAGCCAGTTTGCAACCCATCTAGTGACATAGGGGTTTATATTTAAGCTGGTGAGCTTATCTATAATGCCCGAGTGGGGTATTGTATCGAAGGCTTTTGCGAGGTCCAGGTAGGCTGTGTGGACCACCTTCCCTTCATCAATGGCCTTGGTTACTGTTTCAAAGAAGTCGACCAGGTTTAAGAGACAGGATCTGCCCTTAACAAAGCCGAACTGGGTAGGATCCAGTGTCTGTAGGTCCCCAATATCCTTATTTATGAGGTCCATGATGATCCTTTCCATAGCTTTGCAGACCAAGCTAGTCAGGCTTATGGGGCGATATTTTCCAGGGTCCGTTGAGGCACCACCTTTGTGGAGAGGGACCACTGTTGTACGCCACTCTTTGGGTACATATCCTGTAGTAAGGCTGAGATTGAACAGTAGTTTTATGTTTGGGTTTAGCTCTTCTTGGAGTTCATGTAGGACGCAGCCCGGGACACCGTTTGGTCCCATTGATGCTGTGTTTTTTGCTTTGGAGAGGACAGATCTTACCTGAGCATCTGAGATGTCAGGGGGCAGCACTCTGCTGGGATAGATATTTGCCCTTTTGGTGGGGAGGGGGGGGGAGAAGTTTGCTCTGAACCTGTCAGCTAGGATGTTGGCAATGTCTGTGGGTTCGGTGTATTTTTTGTCATTTTGGACTAATTCTGAGCATATCTGGGAATCCCCACCCAGGTTCCTAACATAACTAAAGAAAGTCTTGTGATTATTCTTAGTGTCCTGTGCAATTTTTGTCTCGAAGCTGGCCTTAGACGATTTTATGAATGCCCTTAGTTTTTTGCTAATACTGATCAGAGATGCCTTCCCTTTTTGGGATTTTGCTCTATCATGAAGTAGCTTCCTCCTTCTATTGTATAGTTTGTTTATGGCTGGGGTCCACCAGACAGGACATCTGCCTTTGGAGGATTGGGTCTTGGTTTTATTTGGGATTGCATGATCCATGCATTCCTGAAGGTGTTCATAGAATGCATTTATAAAGGATTCTGCGGTCTGGGCCATATTTTCCACAGGCCCGGGGGCTTTGAAGGATTCCACCTCGGTTTTGAGGAGTGTGAAATTTGCTTTAGAGAAGTTTTCACTGTGGTTTTCTGGGCAGGGGGTGGGGTCGGGATGTGAATATCCAGTGAGATCAGTTTATGGTCTGATCTTACCAGTGAGGGATACACTTCTAGTCTGGTGCATAGAGTCCCCATGTTGGTGATGATCAGGTCCAGTATGTTTTCCCCTCTTGTGGGAGTGGTAACAAGTTGTTCCATAGCATTTGAGTTTATGAATTCTAGGAACCTTTGGGCTAGGGTGTTGGAGCTAGAGTAATGCTCCCAGTCTATGTTTGGGTAGTTGAAGTCGCCCAATATAATGGTGTTTGGAGAGACCTTCATATTTTCCAGTGTTCTCAGGAAGGCCGAGTGGGGTTCCTGGGTTTGGGAGGAAATGTGCCTGTTTTCCTATCTTATTTTGTTGTGGTTTTTTAAAATTGCAGAACAAATCCTTAAAACTACTACAATTCTTATAACTAAATCTTGGCTTGCATCCTACAATATCTACTGTCCTAAAGTCTACAGTTAATAACCACCAGTTATTAAGTATGATATTACATATAGAGTCCACATCACTGGTAAACATAGTTATAAATCTCAAACCACAGTACGTTGAGGTCTTTTTCTCATGGCCAGTGTTCTTGCCTCTATGGCCATCAGAATAATAATGTTTTGCCACACTCCACCTAGTTTTTTGCCTGATAGAGTAGAGGATAGTAACAGTCACCCCTCTGCATAAAGGAGGACCATCTACTTTCCCAGGAAATTACAAACCCATAAGTTTGACTAGTCTTTAAGGCCATGAAAAGAATAATCATGTACCTGATAAATAATGACACAGCAAACTTACAAACACTGGACTCAATCCAATTCGGCTTTGTCAAGGTCAGGTCATGCCTACTGAATCTATTTGATTGCTTTGAGAAAGTCATTAAAGCCATGGATGAGGGTAAAACAGTACATACCACCTACCTCCACCTGCCCAAGGCATTTCACACAATTCCGTACTCAAGTATTATAAATAAAATCACAAAACTGGACATAAATCTCTACACCACCAGATGGATAGCCAGTGTGGCTCATAAATGGGACACGTGGTTAAAGTGGATGAATATGGATCCAGCAAGAAGCCAGTTACTAGTGGTATGCCCTGGGACTCAGTGCTGGGACCACTCCTGTTCAGAATATACTTCTTGGACACCAAGGCCAATGTGGAAGACCTCTGGATGACAAAGTTTGACAGCGAATGCAAGCTGGGGGGAATCATTGAATCTCCCTATGATGTAGATATCCTTCAGCAGTAGAGTCTAGGTCAGACAAGTGACTGGCCTAGATGTGAAAAAATGCATTATCATACACTTTGGGAAGTCAAATACCCCTGAAAATTACAACATCAATAGCACACCCCTAAGAGTAGACTCATAGGTGAGAGATCTAGGTACACAGATAGCAGCTGTGTGTCCACAGTGGTGAGGGAGTCCTTCTATGTTTCACAACTTATAAGTAAAGGTATGGTATCCAGATCCAGGGAAATTACCTGGCCCTCATTAGACCAATAATCAGGTACAATATACTATGTGGCATGTACTTGACTAGACACTTAAAGCAGCTGGAATGACCTCAGAGGTTCCTTACAAAGTAAATATAAGGTGCAAGTAACATGTCTTGTGTGGATAGACTAAAAGGCCTATCCCTTTACTCTGTATCCTATGACTTTAAAGTGGTGATGTATGCATGAATTACAAGGCACAAATCCTAACCATTGGAGCTGCTACACATTCACAAGTTAAACAGCATGAGGGTCACCTGATGAAGGAAACTAAACTTAGTCAGTTTACCCCTTCTTTGGAACAGAGCCCTTCCCTGGCCCTCTTCAAACACAGTTTGGATCAGTGGATGGGAAATCACAAAATCATACCTGGGGTAAGTGCCTGTGTTCCTTATGGACACGGGCAATCTATAACATACTCAAAGAATAGGCACAAACCCATGTAATCCTCTTGGAGCCATGTTGAGTAGGGGACAGGGGTTCTTCCTGCAGGAGATTGTTTAGTAATTGTTTTTTTGAATACATTTTCAAGTATTTTTTTTGGGGTTGAGTAAGATTGCTATAGGTCTAAAGTTATTAATGTCTGTTGAATTTCCTTTCTTGTGCAGAGAGATAATGTGCGACTTTTTCCAGAGAGGAAACATGGGATTCCTGGATTAGCCTGTTATATTAATAAGACATATAAGTAAAGCTGGTGGTGGAATACAGAACACCAGGAAGCTATCAAAAGAGAGAAGGAGCAAAGGAAAAAGTGGTGAACAGAAAAGATGGACCAGACTATTTATTTATGCATTTATTTATTTTTATTTGTAGTTTAACCGGGAAAGTCCATTGGGCCTAGATGAGGCCTTTTTCAATGGAGGCCTGGGGAGAAAAACTATATATATATATATATATATATATATACACACACATACATACACACACACACACACACAATATTAATAAAATACAGAGAATTAATACATGATTCAATTAAAGTTATAACAAATGTAAATTGGCATGAATTTAAAAAATTGTATGTACATACATTATTAAAGAAAGACAAGTAGTACAGGACGCATGTAGAGTAATATACAAAAACAAAGCTGACAGAAATTTAAAGCAAAGTTTGCACAACTTGGGTTTCATTTAAGCATTTAATGTAATGGTTACAGTAGCAATGGCTTGATTTAGCATACAGTAGTAGTGGATTAGAACAAGATGAAATAAGCATATTGTTAGGTATGAAAAGTTAATGTTAGTGTGGTGTAGGGTACAAAGGGAGTAAATGGTGTGAGAGAAGAGGAAGGAGGAAACATGGGAAATATTAGGAAGAAGAAGTTATAAGATGGAGAATGGGTGAGAAAAGTGTAGCTAGAGTTAATGGGAGAGAGGAGATTAAATGAAAAGGGGGAAGGAGAGAAAGTTAGGTGGAATGAGAGCAGGAGCATTCCCAAGTAGGAGAGATAGGAATGGAGCAATATTTTAAATAGACTTAAAGGAATACTGCTTGGTTAGCAAAAAGGTCAAGGGAGCAGTTGCATTAGCAAAAAACTTAACATCATAGGCACACTGCAAATTTCTGGGGAGTGACTCAGAAGATGGGACAAAGTAAAGTAAGGCAAAGACTGAAGGATAAAGAAAGCAGACATCGTGCACCATTCATAAAGAATGTCAACAACAACCTGCTCAACTGTCAACAGGACATCAAAGGCAGATGGAAGGAGTACTTCCAGCAGCTTCTGAATGAAGAAACTCCCAAAGAAGCTATACTGCCTCAGGCACTGCCTACAATGAAAGAGGAAGAAGACTCTGCCTTTGAAGATGTAAGAACAACACTAAAGCAAATGAAGCCAGGGAAAGCAGAAGGTTCAGATGAGGAAATAGTGATTATGATCAAGATGAATTCTGATAGAAATATTTCCTAAAGGAAATCTCAGAGTGAACGGCATATCACAGATAACTGAAGAATAAGCATTCTACTGCCAGTGTAAGAACAATTTATTTTATTATTTATTTTAATTGTTTATTTTATTTTTTTTTATCAGGGAAGTTCAAATGGGTGCTGAACCCCTTTTCTGTGGAGGCCATGGGAGAAAAGCTCCATTGATGAAATATAGTGCAAGACTCCATGTAGATTACCACAGTAATTTGTGTTAGCATTGGTCTGGAGAAGAGCAATCTCACCTGATCTTGATCTTTAAAAGTGGGCAGATTCTTACTAAGACTTAATGTTATAGGTAATGAGTTCCATAGTTTGGAGATGTGAATGGAATAAAGATTTCCCCAGTTGAGTTACTGGTTTTGTGAGTTGACAGGCTTTGTTTGCTTTTGCAGGGAGGGTTGTAGGATACCTTTTAGACTTGGATACTTGTAGAGTTTATGTACAAAGTTGTGAGCTTAACTAGTTGATAGTAGCTGAGGAGGTAAGGTAGTTCTGGCCAGTGAAGTACTTTTAGGACAGTGCAGTTTCTGACTCTGTATGCTTGGTTGCAGGCAATTATGACAATTGTATTGTAGTAATGTTGTAGTCTAGAGATTTGTTTGGTGTGGAAATTTACAAGTATAGAGGAGGCATAATAAACAGATGATGTACTTTTTTACTAGATTAAATGAGGTACTGTTTATGCTGTACAATGTCCCATGTTTTTATATGTATTTTTTACTCCTTGTACATGCAGGTCAAACTTTTGTTTTTCATGTATAGTGATCCTAGCAGCTTTTTGTGTTAATTGAGAAATTCATTTTAACGATTTTAAGGTCCATGCTGGTGTCTGAGTGAGATTTAGAAGTTAAGAGAAGCATTTTTTTTCTTTTAGGATTTAGCAGAAGTTGGAAGCTGTCTAGCCAATCTTCAAGGGAAAAAATGAATGATTGCAATTGTTTGGAAATTTAGATAAGGCTGTCAGCATACTAAATGACAGACTGCATGGACTTTCTTGAGGTCATTTATAAAGATATTAAATAGTAGAGGTCTTTGAGAGATCCGTGAGACACCCTAACAATGACCGGAAAAAGGCAGATAGACTTGACTGCTGCACTACAGCTTGGTGTCTGTTTGTTAAAAAGTAGCTTAATCATCAGAGACTGGAAAGTGAGAGACCTGTATGCTGTAGTTCATAGAGCAGTTTGTCATGTGAGACAGTGGGAAAACATCAGATGGCTCCAGGAATAGTGGGATAGCCAATTTGCCATTGTTTTCATTAAGGCTGATGGTTTTGACAAAGTGTCCTCCTTTATGGAAAGGCTGGCTGTAAGATTTTTTTTTCAGAGAGCTTAAACATAGTCTTGTTGAATTGATCTGTTCATTAGTATAGACACAGTGTAAGCTACGACCTATGAACCAATTTCACATATTCTGCTGGGAGTATCTATAGCTAGTACTGTGGTGATTAGTTTGAGTAGAAGTTTTTTATAGTAGATGTAGGGATTGATGTTGGTTTGAAATAATTATTGTGGATGTCAGTGTGTAGATGGCTAGGATCATTAGTAATGCTGCTGTTTTAATGCATGTGGTAAACGTTTGGATGTAGTGAGTGCAGAAGCTGGTATTAACAGCTTCTTCTGGGAAGGGTGAGGTTTAGAAATTGTTGCTTGCCCTGCTGGGGTGTAGTGTCTTTGTGGAATCCCAAAAGCTTTTAGGGTTGTTTTACTAGACTCTTGAAGTGTAAGGTAGTGTTTTTTTTTTTATTTGTGGTGACTACTTTTAATAAGGTTATAGAAGTACCTGAATGCCTGGTGGCTCTATTTATTTTTTATTTATTTATTTTATTATTGTTGTTGTTATATATTATATATAATTATATTAAATATTAATAAGAGGGGTGGAGCCTGAAAGGCTAACTGAAAGCAGCAGTATTTTAGAGCTCCATATAATTAATTAAATAAGACAGGAAAAATATTCTTTTTTTTTCTTCAAAGTATAAAATCTTATAAAGTACTAATTTACATAATTATAAACTTTGGTGAAGTTTTACAAATAATTTCCTCTCAAAAAGCTTGGAGATATATTCACTTGTTAAAATGAGCAACTGAAAGAATTCTTACCAGGATGCTGCCTTAAAGAAGGAGCTACAACAGATGGCATCTACCCTGCAGGAGTTGTCTTTGAAGATGGATGATTTAAAGAGAACCTGGAAAATCTTAAAAAAAAGCAGTCAAAAACAGGCTGACACCCTCAAGGAAATGCTATACCACCACCAGACAAGGATAACAGGAATATAGGTGTCTCTAAATGATTTAGAAAGCACTTGGGGAAGAGGAAACACAGAAAGAACTGCTTCTTAAAGAAAACACTTGGTTGGTTAATAAAGTAGATGACTTGGAAAATAGGGAGAGGAGAAATAACATCAGGATTTTCTGATTACATGAAAACACAGAAGGTGAGGATATTATTTCCTTTTTATCAAGCTGGATCCCTGACTTTTTAAATTTAAAAGAGGGACTTTCCTTTGGCATTGAAAGGGCACACAGACTCTCCTCCTAGGTCAATAATTATCAAATTTCTTTCATACTTGGACAAGGAACTGATATTAAGATCTGCTTGGAGGAAGGCACCTCTAAAATATAAACAGAGCCTGATAAGATTTGATAACGACTATTAGTCTAGAATAATGGAACAAAGGAAAGAAGTGTGGCCAATGATAGTTTCTGAAACAAAATAACATCAAGGCACAATTTGCATATCCACCTAAGATAAGAATACTGTATGCCAACGAGATGAGGACTTTTATTGACTTAGAGGAAGCCTCTTCATTTATTAAAACTAATAATGTAGTTACTTTACCAGAAGATATGGATTGGATGTCACTTTCTCTCAAGAGAACAAAAGAAACAAATGTCTGGACAGATGTCAAAAAGAAGAAGCAAAAGACTGATACTGTTACAGCCAAATCTCTCAAAGCATCTACTATGTTATGAATTGTTTTAACATTACTTTAAAGGACCAATTTTACTGCTTGGAATTTTAAAACAAAGGTAACTAACTACTGGAATCTTTATCTATATTTTTTTAAAATAGATGACACATGAGAGTTTTCACATTACATCAGGTATGTAAAACAGGGTACTTTTCTTTCACAGAGGGAAGGTTATATAGCACATAAAATAGTTATACTGTAAATCAACATACATAGTATATGTTTATTTTCTCTTAATTTTCTCTCTTCTTTCTCTCTTTTGTCATTTATTTTAACTGCATCTTGTCTCCCTTTCTAAATTCACTCCTATTAACTATACTAATATAGTCTGTATATATTTAATAACTTACTATCTATACATAGATAAATAATAGTCTAAAATAATCTAGTTTTAAGGTAAACTAATTGGAATAGTGAACTTAATTAATTGTTATTACAATATTTATTAGGTTAATGATAGTCACTGTTATGCTTATTGGGATTGGGGACATGTTTGTGATTAACTCTGAAATGTTCCATTCATGTACATATGTCCTTTGAATTATTTCCTTTTAGCATTAACAAATACATAAAAAGGAGGGAAAAATGTACTGTTGGTTAAGAAAAGTGAAGCTTTCTTCGCATTCTATTTGCATTGCCATAGCAACAGTAAACAATTGCTGCAGTTTCTAAGGACACTGTGAATCTGCAAAGTGCATTTAGTCTCACAGATAACAAATAATAAGAAAAAGTAATGTTTAGTTATTAAAATGAAAAACAAACTAAATAAGGTAAAATAAATACATAATAGGATTATTTGTAATTATACCATGACCCCCCCCAAAACATGCATGCTGATTGGCCAGCGTGCCCGTTGTAAATCGAGTTATACTAATGGAAAAAGGTCCGGTCGCCCGGACTTTTTTCCATTAGTATAACTCGTTTTTCTAAAACACTGTCTCGCTATGTTAAATGGGTTTAACATAGCGAGACAGCTTTAAAATAAGCAACGGAGATCTCCGTTGCTTATTTTAAAGCTCTCGCTATGTTAAACCCATTTAACATAGCGAGATGTTAGTTAACGGAGAAAGCAAGATCTCCGTTGCTTTTTTAGTTTCGCTATGTTAAATGAGTTTAACATAGCGAGACAGTTAAAATAAGCAGCGGAGATGTCCGTTGCTTATTTTAAACTCTCGCTATGTTAAACTCATTTAACATAGCGAAAAAAAAGCGGAGATCTTGCTTCTCCGTTGCTATACAACTCTGATGTACTGCGCAGGCGCAGTACATCAGAACTGCCGCGGATGCCAGACATCTGCGGAAGGGCAGTAAACAGGCATTATACTATGCCATTATTTAAGAAAAGTAACAGTTTCTTTTCTTAAATAATGTCATGGTATAATAGCAATAACCCACTTCTGGGTGTGGGTAATGCTAAATTTACCCACGGTTGGCTTTGTTTGGTCCCTCGGGCTTCGCCCTTGGGACCAAACCACGCCAACCGTGGGTAAATTTAGCATTACCCACACCCAGGCGTGGGTTATTGCTATAATATTTTATGATTTATCCTCATAGGATTAGATATTCCTGGAAAGACAACTGAAATGTTCCCAAACTACATGTGCACTGAAATGTAGCTGCTTGATTAAAAAGTATTACTCACTTTAACATGCTAATTTCACAACCTGTGTGCACTATAAAAGTTAAATTTTATATGTTACTTGAAATTGTCAGTCTCTAGAGCATATGAAAAGATACATATTACGTTTTGCAACTTGTTATCTTTGCAGTTACCTCACACTCTGTACAAACTCACTTGGTAACTGATAGCTATTCATTTAAAATATCAGTTTAAATATTAAATGTGCCCTTGAAATGCTGTTGACATTTTGACAAAATATAATCTGAACTGTAAAATGAATGACTTGAAAGAAGTGAAGTAATGCATAGATTTCAAAGACAGTTCTTGACACTACAGTAAAAGTAAAAATATATATTCGCAAGGAAGTATTGAAATGTTTTAGTCTTCCAGTTAAAATAGCTTACTGTCAACATTTTACGATATCAGAAAGTTTGAAGAGCTAGGAAATTACTATTCTTTGTCTTTATAATGATTATTAGACAGATGTTAGACTCTGCTTAGTTTAATGAATTGTGACATATGTTTGAGGAAAAGTGGACTCAGTTACTGACATTGGACTACACATTCCTGGAAACTCAACTGAAATGTCCCCAAATTACTTGCGAATTTAAATGAAACTGCCTGATTAATAAGCATAATTTACTTAAACAATCTGAACCCATAAGCTATCCGCTCTATATATGCTACATTATATATGTCACTTGCATATGACAGTCTCTAGAGCACACGAAAAAATACATATTATTTATGCAACATGCTGTATTGCGGTGGTGGTGCTGCGGTAGCATTGTCACCTCATAGCAAGACGTTGTCCCATTTGATTCTCAGCTAGAGCATCTTCTGTGTGGAGGCATACGTGAATGGGGCGTGCCTTCGTTGAATGTTGTGTGTCAGGGCTGGTAACCCGGTACGTAAAAATCCACTACCAATCATTAGCGGACCGGAGTTCCGCTGTGGCGACCCCTAACCAGGAAAAGCTGAAAGACACACACAAACATTTTTGCAACGTGCTCTATTTGCACTAACCATACATTCTAAACTAACTCAATTGGCAACTGACGAGTTATTTATTTGAAACATCAGTCTAAATATTAATTGTGTCCTTGAAATATTGTTGCCTTTTTGACAAAACAAAACCTGAATTGAAAAAGGAATAATTTGAAAGTGAAGTTTGTTTGTGTCTTTCGGCTTTTCCCGGTTAGGGGTCGCCTAGATGGCTAGATGTATTTTCTTTTAATGTGGGTTTTCATGTCATTTCAATGAATGTGAGTTTCAAGGGCAGAGAAGTTTACTGCTCATGCTAAGTCTGTTTTCATTGTGAGACCACATTGTTTATTTAGCAAATGGCTGTCAGTGTTTGTGTTATTTTATTTCAATATCTGTAATCATTGTAGAAGTAAATAAGAAAACAGGTTCCTTGTGTCTTTATTTAAAATATCCATGATAATTCTTTCCATGGCCTTCCATACAAGACTAGTCAGACTTATGGTCTGTAGTTATCTAGGTCAGTTGAAGGCCAAACCTTGTGCTGAGGAGTGACTGTTGCAGTCATCCATTCACTAAGCATGAAACCAGTTAGGAGGGCTAATGCTGAACAGTGATTTTGGAGCGTTTGATAGCTCATATTTCATGCTTTCCGAGAGGTATCCCAGGATATTATCAGGGCCCATTGAGGTAGTATTCTTTGCCTTGGAGAGTGCATTGAAGACTTGTTTGCTAATAATAGCCAGAAGAGTTATGGTCGAGGGTATCTCCTGAGAAGTACTGAGGGGAAGAAGGGGTGAAATTTGGATTAAATTTACCTGCCAGCAGGTTTGCTATATCCTCCGATTCCTTTTAGGTGGTTCCACTTACAATTTGTTCAGCCCACTGTCGTGTTACCTTTGAGGTTGTGGTTATCTTTTACCTGGGTTTATCTTTTTCCCTCATATTATGCTTTGGTTGATTTAATCACAGTTCTGAGATCCTTGTTTAGTTTAGCAAGAGTGTTTTTGGCTTTCTGAGAGTTGCATTTATTTTTGCATGCAGTGAGTATTTTATGCTGCCCATAGGGCTTTATTTTTGAATTTAGTGTTATATTTACTTCTGAGGGGGAAGATGTGCCTATACAAATATTTAAATATGCATAGAGCTTGGCAGCAAATTATTCTGTACAGTGGAAGTTTGAAACAGGCTTAGTAGAGGGACCCCATCCCCAACTAATGCCCTGTACCTAGCATAGTCAGAAACCAGCACTACTCAGATATGTGCACACAAGATCGTTTACAATAGATTACAAGGGGGCTGAGAATGGTGTGGTAAATGTTTCTTTAACATTTTTCACAATCAAACCTGAGTGTCTTCATTTATTCTTTCAGCATGTAACATCATAGAGCTATACATAAAGTAACTATGTTTTCATTTTGTGGGAGAGTAGGGAGGCAGCCTCCATTTGCAGATATGCTTTTTGTCTTTAGAAGCTATTGTCTTCTCGGCATATTGGGTGGTATTGTGTTAGCTCTTAACATTAAGTGTTGGGCAAAACTTATTTCTTCCTTGAATTTCTTTTCATTTCTTTCCAATAATTTTATTCAGACTATCACTGGATCATAAAACTAGAAAAAACTCCAAAATAGTACCTTAGAGCATGTACAGTCCCACTGGTTCTGGGGCCTAGGGTAATTTTCTTCCTTTAACCAATTTCCATTCAGCAAAGGCTTGAGAGGGTAGTAAAGATGTAACTTTCAACAGCTTTAGTTTTTGCTTGATGGACTCCCATGGGTACACATCTCCATTTATTGTCAGCGGCAGTATGACCAGACCCAGCTAAAATGTATTTGTTGTTAGGAATGTAAGGTTTACTATTCCAAAAGGCTTAGTATGAGTGTAGGCCATAGGGGTGAATAGCCATTGCCATGTGACCCATGCGGGTGGAAGGGAGGTAGTTGTGGCTTGTAGCTTGGGTGTTACCTAGGGAGAGCACTATATGTTGTACCTACAGACCATAACACTGTGGAGCATGTGCTGCCTAGAGCCTGCCAGTCCTTTAGTCAGCAGCCCTACTGGAGCTCTAATGAGCCACTATAAGGGTTAGGAGCTGCAAGGGGAAGAAGACTAATCTGGGTGGGGGGGGACTGATTGATCTACCCTAGTGTAAATAGAAAGGTATTTTGTTTTTTGACTTAAGGAAGTACCTTTGGAATGAAATGTTCATGCTGCTTCTTCATGTAAGTAAGTGCTACCCTGGCATAGACTTGCCAGTGATCTGTTCAGAGATCAGCAATGTGAAGGGGCGTGGCTTGGTCAGCAGTGTTAATGTGGGTGTGGCTCCTTGAGGGGGCAGCAGTCTGGGAGATACGAGTACAAATTTGAAAATCCAGGCTACACCCCTGGCTCAGTTGATATTGTTGGTTAAAGGTATGAGTGATAATCTAATAGATCTATCTTTATCTATTGGATTAGGAATGACTTTCATTCCATGTTTAATGGGAAATTCATATTTACTTGTATTTGATACTTTAGAATTAATGTTTTATAGAAGAACTTTTTTAAAGCCTGACCAGAATTTTACCCTACTTATATTTAAAAAGAAATACATTAAATTACACTCCCAAGTTTGCACACACAAAAATAACATCCAATGTTATCAGAGAATATGGTATAACTACTATAATCAAAATAAAAAAAAAAGAAGCAAATAATTTCTCCCAACAATAACTTGAAATGGATTTAACATTCTTATCATTAAATACTAATGGCTTAAATAATGCAAATAAAAGATCAAACTTACTAAAATATTTAAATCTAAATAAGGCACAAGTAGTATTTCTCCAGGAAACACATTTTAAAACTAATGATAGCTTTATTTGGAACCGTAGGGACTATACAGTCTTAACTCATTCTTCCTATAGAACAAAGACAAAAGGAGTATCAATTCTCTGGAAGAAAAACATAATCACTCCCAAAGTTATTTATAAATATGAAGACAAAGACGGTCTACTAGCATTTGTTATAATTACATTTAATAACAGAATATGGACCTTAGCTAATCTATATTGGTTCCCAGGAATTGGAGCAGGAATGGTTAAAAAACACCTAGATTGTATTTCCAACAATTATAAAGAAACTCTTATACTGGGAGACGACTTTAATTGTACCTTAGAAGCTTCTGAAACAACCAAGAAGTAATTTTTCATAGCAACTATTTCAAAATCCTTAAAAAAATGGATTGATTAATTTCATTTAATAGACACTTTTAAAGTAAAAAATGATAAATCCTTATTTTCCCATAGAGACCATAGATTTGAAACACAAACCAGAATAGACAAATTATTCGATGTTCAAGATTTACAAACAAAAATCCTTAACTATGCAATAGTTCCATGCCCCTTCTCAGATCATGACTCTCTGATAATGAAGCTCCAAATAGATTTTAAACCTTTAATCCTCTCAACTAGAATTCCATCATATATCACGAAAATTAAAGAGTTCAGACCCTGGATGTTGTCAGAACTACAATTATTTCTTGAAGTTAATAATACAACAGAAATCAGTAGAGTCATGGTTTGGGACTCATTAAAAGCATATGTATTTGGTAAGACCCTTAGCTGGTACAAAAAGAAAGTTAGAGAGTGGGAATCTGAATCATTAGACTTGCAAACCAGACTCTTGACAGCAAAATCTAAAAAAAATTAGAATTGTCCAGAAGTCAAAAAAGAACTAGAGGAATTAAATAAAAATATAATGAAATTTTAACACACAAAATGTGTCTAGCCTTGGAAAAATTAAAAATAAACTCATTAGCCACCTCCCCCAGATATCTACATAACTTATCTACAAGAATTAAAATACAATCTAAAGCAAATAACATTAGTAGTATACATCATGAAAAGAAAGGGAAAAAAGTATCAGATATAGGAGACATCCTTGAAGCATTTCAGTTCCATTATATGGAATACTTCAAAAAAGAAGATTTAGATACCAACCAAATAAACTTAGATACAAACCTTATCAATATAAAAAAAATTCCCGAAAACTTATAACTAGACCTACAAAAACCTATATCCTACAAAGAAATCATTGACAAGATAAAAGAAAGTAAATCTAACAAAGCTCCAGGGATAGATGGAATAATTACAGAAATTTAAAAACTCTTCCCTTCAACAGTAATCTCCCTTTTTCAGAAAACTTTGCTCGAAGTCCAGTCAGAAGCAAAAATACCACCCTCATGGAAATATTCTCTCATAACACCAATTCAAAAAGATAATAAAACATCAGACCTTTGCACTTCATACAGACCCTATATCATTACTGAATAATAATTACAGAATATCCATGTCAATCCTAGCTAACAGAATGAAAATCCCACTTTCAAAGACAATTAATAATGATCAAACTGGATTTGTATATAACAGGCACACACATTATAATATTAAAAGGATACTTACTTTATAGATTATGAAGATAGAGAAACACTTGTAATCGGATTAGACATAGAAAAAACCTTTAATTTCCTCAACTGGGAATATCTATTTAAAACTTTAGGATTATTTGAATTTCCTCCTCCCTTCATCTTATTACTAAAAACATATATTAATAACTTAGCCTACATTAAATTAGGTCCTTTCACCTCAGAATCTATCCATATAACAAAAGGTACTAAACAAGGATGCCCCCTTTCTCCTATTTTATTTGCTTTGGCTGTAGAAATACATGCAGAAATAATACGGAATAATCCAAGAATAAAAGGAATAGAAGTCTATGACCAGTACATATCTAAAATAATGTTTTTTGCTGATGATTTTTTATTAACCCTAACAAACTCCAGACAGTCATTAGGAGAGCTAGAAGAAGTGATGCAGAAATTTTATAAGATTTCAGGTCTACACTTTAATAGATCAAAATTTCTATTTCTAAATAAGAAAAAAAGAACTACAAGCTACAGATAAATCCATCATAGGAAAACAAGAACTTATGCTAAATTATTTAGGAATAATGTTATGCAAAAATATAAATGAAACAATATTAATAAATTATAAAAACATTATTGAAACAATAAAAATATATATAGAAAAGTAGAACAAAATTATATTAACTTTTGAAGACAGATTGCAATTAATAAAAATGGTCTTATTGCCAAAAATACTATATGTAGCATTAGCAATACAGTTAATTCCTGAACGATGCATTCTTAAAGAAATAAACTCATATTTAATAAAATTTTGATGGTATCCCAAAAAGAATAGAGTAGCTCTAACTCATCACATTATACCCTGGAAACAAGGAGGATTGAACTTCCCAGAAATAGAAACATATATAAAAGCATCTGTGCTTAAAACTACAATAGACTGGATAAACCCAAATTATTTTGCCATCTGGAAAGAATTACAATGGCTATATTAACAAATTAATTTAATCTGTTAAAAAAATGTAATAGTAGACAAATCAAACAAACCCTGGTACATACTATGCATAAGTATACAATATAATATAACAAAACCTTCTAAAACAACACTGATTAATCATTACATCAATTCCTTTAGGAAACTTATCAATGCAAACATAAATCTAAAACTTTGGTTTGACATTTTAACCCCATTTACCATCACTAAGAACTTTCCTCACAAAATATATAGGGAAACAATAACTTCCTGGGAACAAAATGGATTTTTTTGCTGGTTTCAATGTGTAAATAAATTAAATGTTTTAGATATACATATGATAAAAGCTGCTTACAATATTCCAACACAGGATTGATTAACCTTACAAAGCATTCTAATGTACACTCAAGATTTATGCAGATTTGCAGATTAATTAATAATTCCTTATTTAAAGATATTCCAAATCTAATAAGTTTTCTGTATGAATTTATATACAATAGTTGTGAAAAGAAAAATTCCATTTCAAATCTATATAAAGAGTTAATAACATATAAAACAATTCCCAAACCATCATACTGGCAGTTCTTAACAAAAGGTCAGTCATTGCTGTTAACAGAAGAAATTAAAAGTAACATCTTACTATCAGTTAATAACACCTCTAACACACAGTACTGGAAAATGTTTAACTGGAAATATTTACATAGAGCATTTTTAACACCAGATAGAAGTAAAAGATCAGTACTACTACAAATGTTTTTTTGCTGGAGGTGTGAAAAGTCAAATAAAGCAGACTGAATTTATATTTTTATGAATGTAATAAAATTAAATCATATTGGAATGGAATCAATCATTTTTTACAAGCTTTATTTAATGAATCCTTTACCTTAACTAAAATATTGATAATACTAAATGTAAATTAAGGTCCCTACCTGAATAAGACAAATATGTATTTGTTATGGACAATACTTACTATATCTAGGAAATGCGTAACCATAAGGTGGAATTCAAATACACCCCTGACCTTGGAAGAATTCTACACTTTACTGAAGACAACTGCATTAATGGAAATAAAAATCAAAGAACTACGAATCTATCCCAGGCCATTGGTAAATAATCCTTGGAAGAAAGTTATATTTTTGTTGAACACTACAATAATCAGTATTGTATCTCTGATAGCTGATCTGTTAATTCTATATTTAATAACATACAGCGTATATAATTGAAAGTCAGGCTATTGTAAATATTGTATATAGTTTAAAATATTTAAAAATATTATGTAAATGTTATTTTAATTGAAAATAAAAAAAATATTTGAGAAAAAATATTAATATATATTATATTATGATTATTATTATTGACTATTGTGTTTTCTGTTTTAGCCTGGATGTCTAAGCTTTATATCGTTTTTGTATTCATTCAAGTTGATTGTGTTAGCCATGGAGCAGGATATCCTCCTCATGGTTGTGCCATTTTATTGAGTAAATCTGGGCAAATTTGTTTAAATTCTAGTATTGCACTTACTTAATGGTAGATATTTCAATGTGCTCCAGTTACATGATTTTAGGTAGATGTGAATATTTGTTTATCATGTATGCTAGTGTTGCAAACTTCATAGTGGTGTTGTTTGGGACACATAAGAGGTACCTATAGGCATCAGATAGTAGATGGTTGCTTGCAGTAGTTGTAATTTTACTAGAAGTGGATGTCAGAATCCAGTCTGTTGTTCATGAGTTACTGACTGATTTATTATACCTTGAGGGTAAGGTGTGTGAAGTTATATACATTTACTGAGTGCAGAGATGTGTTCTTGGTGACTGCATTCCAATATATGTAAAAGTCACCTAAGCTAATTGTTTCCTGGGGGATTTTATTAACTCCTCATGTGAGTTTATCTTCACCTGTAGGGATATTATTGCCTGGGAAGATTTATAGAGCAAGTAAATAGATGCTTTTATGATTACATTTAAAGAGTTACTTACTTCAGTATAATTTAATTGGGGAATAGTGTGTTGGTAGTGGTAAATTGAAGTGTGTTAGGATAAAAATGGCTACCCCACCACCTTTTTTTGCATTTCCTATACAGACATATAGTATAATGTAGCCAGGATGAAGCCTTTCCTCATCTCTAGTTTCTTACAACCATGCTTCAGTTATGGTGAGGATGTATGGTGTATGGTCATAACTAAATGCTAGTTACTCTGTGAGTTTACTCCACATAGTTCTTAGATGAAGTTTGTGAAGTTTAGAGGAGACTTACTGTATGCTTTGGAATGTGAGCAGATTAACTTGTTTCTTGGACCAGGGTTAGGGTGAATATCCCCACACAGAAGTATAGAGCATGGTAGGATGTAGATGGTGGGTAAATATTTGTATTTGGCTCATGGTAGTGTGGGTAAAGATGACAGAGGGGACATTTACAACTTTGGACAGTACAGAGATATAAAAAATCTGTCACACTGAATGAAAATGCTAGAGAGGTTGATTGATAAATAAATTTGCAGAGTAGTAAAAAGTAATATGAGAGAACAGCAGTTCATGATCAAATCAGGATGCCTCACAACTGACCTAATGTTTACAGTGAGATAGATTGTTGAGAAAAAAGTAGAGATGAGGAAAGACTCCAAATGGACATTCCTATACTTGGAAAAAGATGATGACAAGGTCACAAAAACAGTCTTGCAAAGAATAAAAGACCTGAAAAAACTGGCAGGACAAGCTGTGTATATGAACTCAATGACACAATTGTGAACAGTGTTCAGACTTTCATATAGGTTACAAGTGGGAGTGGATGTGCATCAGAGTTCAGCTCTGAATATTCTGCTGTTCATACTAATAAATAGTCTACATTAGCAGACAGGTCAGAGAGGACAGATCAACAAAGCTGCTATATGCAGACAATATGGCATTGAAGCAGACTCTGAATATAGTTTCATAAGTGATTACTAGGTTAATCACTCTGAGGACCTATTTAAGCCTAGCCATGCTTTCCAAATGTATCTGATAAGTTTTGATACCCCAGGGTTATTTTAAGGGGTATATGTAGGCTTGAGCATGGGTGGTCAAGCATTTATAGGCTGCCTCTGTCTACTGGAGACATAAGTGCTAGACAAGGGCTAAATTTCTTATTCCCCGTCCACTGGTCCAAGTTACACTTGAATTGGGTTAGGAAAGAATGCTGTTTCACATGAATGGGAAGCCTGTTCAAGGGAAGGGGTAATATCGAGACACATATATGCCCCTCCAACATGTCCTGTTAATGTTGCAGATGAGATTGAGGTCTCATTGGGTAATTCTATTTTGTGGATGTGCAAGAAGTCCATCAGAGCAGGATCAGACAATGCTTTGTAGGAAAGGCATAGACTGGCTCTCAGCAGTGTTAGTAAACCAAGTACAGGGATAGGGCTTTAAGGAGGTCTGTGTAGGAGATGACACTCCAATTGTTGCATATGTCTGGTCAGTTACATACCAAAGGGGGCATTGTGCTCAATGATTCATATGACAAGGAATGAGAACAGCAGAATAATGACATTCTTGGACCTAGACATAGGGGTTTGTACCTAATTTCATTAGTTTCTCGGCAATGCCCATGTAGTATTGTTTTACAGACATTTCACAGCAAAGCATTGTATTAATGTTAGGAATTAAACACTTGCAGTGTCAGTGGTGCAACATGTAACACACGCACACCTTTGGTGCAGAAGGTTGTGGGTTCTATTCCCAACCAAGTTTGATGGATTGCTGACACTGCAGTGCAGCATGGGGGTGGGGTACAAATTGCTGTGTGTGTCACCCTAAACATGAGATGTTAAACTGAAGTCCCATCTGCTTGAGTTGGTAATAGCTCTGGTGGATGATTCTATGGTATCTATCGAATATAGGAAGAGAAGTTCTCCAATCCCCTGAAAAGAGGCTAATAGCTTAGTGAGATTCATCAACAAAGGATAAATAAAAATAAAATATCTGGGGCTGCAGAGTGGTACAGGATGTCACATTGCTGTCTTACAGCAAAAGATTCTTTGTTCAAATCTTAGCTTGGGTACCTTCTGTGCAGAGCCTTCAAGTGTTCCCTGGAATCACAGAATTTACAAGGTGACTGAATAGCAAGACCATTACCCGACTCCCTTTTCAAGAATGGCCCACCCAGTCATACCCGGGGTGAATTTATGAATACCCTTCCAGCTGTCCATCTCCTTTTTAAAGGTATTCAATGTGTCACCCTGCTTAACTTGGAGAACAAATTTGTTGCAAAGAAGGGGAAGGCATTGTGTGGCAAGTCTTTCCCTTCACCTATTTACTTTTTGGAGCAGATTTAGATCTCTGACTATAGTGTAAGTAGGACTGTTTTATTTTTTGGACATTTGAGAATTTTTGGAATTCTGGGTCCCTTTGCATTTTGTGGGTTCTCTTGTTTCCTCTCACCTCCTAACAATGTGTAGTAGCTTGATTAAACAAAATACATTGTCCCAAGGTTTGTATGTGGTGAATATAGAAGAAAGCACCGACATTCATTCCCTGTTTCCTTATTAATTTCCGGGGATGGTGCTTGGTTGCCACGGGGTCACTGTAGGAGTCAGGTGTAATTCATACACATGGATGGATGGAGCTTATATCTGTATTATATATTGTAATTACAATAAATAAAAATCATATATTTATTTATTATGGTTACCGTTGGTGCTTATACATGCAAACGTTTTGTTTGTTAACTTTTTCCTTAGCACTTTTCCTGTGGTCCTCCAGAGGTTTCTCATGGCCCTGGTCTACTGTCAGGTGGAACACTCAGCCTAGCCTCAGAGGTACCAACACACCTCTCACCCACTAGCCACTCCTAAGTGTGATCTGTTTTACTGTTTTCCTATTACTATGGATGGACAATTTCCCACAGTTTCTCCAGCCAGCTTGGTCGACATGGGCATCCTGAGGCAGTGTAACAACTGCCTCATGTTCATTGACAACCCTTTCTTTACTCCTAGTCCACACAAACATAACATGTGAGAGATTCGGTTATCTTAAGAACCTTGAATCCATGCTTTCTCACACACCAGTCAATACATATGACAATGAGCGGTTTGCCAGCATGCACACCTCACCTCCTACTCCATCCAAACCCACATCACACATACCTACATCTGCAGAGGTCCTCACCAGAAACATACCTAAACACCAGAGACCTCCCAAACACAAATCAAGCAGTCTGTACATAATACTTCCTCTGCAGAACTCATTACAACATAATCGCTCACACACCAGTGTCTCACCGGTCAATTCTTTAAGGTAAAACACAAAATCAAATATATTAGTCATAGGTCATTTCATCGTGAGACACACTGATGTCTATCTCACCAGGCTGGATAAGGAAAAGGTCACGGTCAGCTGTCTGTAAGATGCCAAGATATGCCATATCACACATGCACTCAAGTCTCTCAACAACAGGTACTGTTAGGACTCTGTCATAGTCCATGTTGGTGTGAACAATCATACACAGACATATAACAAAAACAATAAAATATAAAAATTAATAATCTGCAATGAACATAATATAGAAAATACATTTATACTGACATGATCACACGAATCAGACATACACAAGAGACATGACTCAAAGCATATAAATTCCTAAACATATCAATATAATAATTAAAAAATGCATTCTGCAAAAACTAGAATAAATAAATTCACTCAAAGGATTTACAGAATGGGATCTAATTGATATGGGACCTAAATAATGTCTTGGTCCCATCTATCACTTCATAAACCTTGCGCTTTCCAAATTGATTTTAATGGCAAAGCTGCCAATCTAATTTTCCATCTCACTTCAGAAACCTCTGATTGATTCCTAATGTCACCCCACATCCATTCAAATAAATAGCCACAATTGCCATAAACTGGAAACTGAGTTCTGCCCTCTTGTAGGACATGTTTGTTAAGGCATTAGCAACTATCCCATTATTGGTATTATAAATATGTTCTGTTATCCGGTCTCTAAAGCGCCTATCTACTATATGGCACGTATCACAGCTGGCAGTGACCCCAGTGTCAGGATGCCTAAAATTACCAATTGAGTCCACATATCTGCAAAAATTATATTTGGAACAAGGAAAAGTTCCATAAACAGCAGCAGACCCTGAATTTATGCTAATATCTGTTGGGTAACACAGCATTCTTTTGAGGGATTTCTTATTTTTATACAAAAATGTTGGTTTATCACCAACTATAACCTTAATTTTTGGATCCATTAACAAAATTGACCAATGCTTTAAGCCCATTCCGTAGATCCTTTGCTGAGCATATATTCCAAGTGAATTTATTTTTTTTTTAAATGTTTTTTATGTTCATTATTAGGGATAGAGTGTTATAAATTTGTTTTGGGATAGGATGCTATTTATTTGAGTTAGGAATGTATGTGAAGAGGAGATATGTATTTTTAATTGTACTGGACATGAAAATGGGTGCACAGACAGCTATCACAGGCAGCGTAGAATGGGGCATAGCGCTTTAAGATAGAACGTTCCAAGGAGAATGATACTTTATCACTGATGCAAATACTTTTTAGTCTGTTTTCTGATGTGATTTGTTGGAGGAGTTGAAAAAGGTTTTATATAGAGATACTATGTCATTTGTATCTTGATGGTCTGAAGAAGTAGGATTAATACCCATGAAAGCACTTACTGATGAATAAAGATTTTAACAAACAGTTAGAGTGCTGTTATTGAATGTAGTTAACCCTCGCCTTGTTTTGCTTCACTTTTTTGACAGTGTTGAAAGTTTATTTTTTAGTTTTAAGTAAACCATTAGTCAGTCCCGCCAGGTACAGTATTTATGTTTATATTATTAACCTCAAGGTTATGCTGCTAAACAGTAGGAGTCTAAACATGAAACTGTAACTGTACTCACTGGAAGCTGTCCTCACCTTGGAAGATGCAGACATTTGTGCACACAGAGACCTTGTTCAAGCCTGTGGAGAGCATCCCAGCCATATTGGGTAACACCTCCTTCCACGGTTCCACTTCATAATATCAAATTACTGAAAACCCAAACTTCATATGGTCGAGACCATATGATTGAGTTTTCAGTAACTCGAAATTAGGAAGTGGAATAAAAAAAAAAAACCCCAAACACATCGTTTCTGCCCGACACCCTTCCTACTTAAGTATACCATCTCCGTAATCACACTATAGCGAGGAAAAGGGAGATCTCTTGTCAGTGTGGAATGGGTGATTTCCCTTTTCCCCACTGTAGTGCGATCTCAGAGTTGGTATATTTAAGTAGGGGGTGTGGGGGTGCAGGGGGGCTTGCCCCCCTGCAGAAACATTGTGTTTGACTTTATTTCACTTCACAATTTTGAGTTTCTGAAAACTCAATCATATGGTCTCGACCATATGAAGTTTGGGTTTTCAGTAACTCGACATTCTGAAGTGAAACCCCTTACACACAGTCAGACCTCAAACTTAAGGCGTAAAAACTAAAGGAGGTGGTGTATCAATACTTATTCAAGATAAATGCACCTCCAGATTGGTTAAACAGTATGATTCCCTGGAGACACTTCAGGTGCAATTAACTGTTGGTAGAACACCTATTCAAGCCATTACCGTCTACCAGACCCCCTTCATGAATCAGGATACCCACTCTGCCTATTTGGATCTACTTGAGTATATCAAGATACATCCGAACACCATGGTTTTAGGTGACTTTAACTACCCATCCATTGACTGGGTGAATTACTCATGCTCAAACTCACTTGCCCAAAGGTTCCTCAACTTCGATAACGCCAATGCCCTGGACCAGCTGGTTGATACCCACCACAAGGGGTGCCAACATCCTGGATCTGGTGCTTACAAATATGGCTGACCACTGTAGTAGCCCCAATGTGAGGTCCTCCCTGGTGAGTTCTGACCACAAATTGGTCTCATTTGAAGTAACTATCACACTTGACCCCCCTCCCAGCAGCAACTAAACTGAAAAACATCTCCAAAGCAGATTATAACCTTTTATGGGATGGTATAAATAGCTTCACTGCACTGAAACTGGCAATTATGCTGAGCTCTACACCAATGCTCTGTATAAACACCTGTATACCTCCATTAACTCAGCCGTACATGATGGGACCAAAACAAACTCCTCAAGGAAGAGCAAACCTGCCTGATGGACAACTGCCATTAACAGGCTTTACAATAAGAGGAAGAAATTACTGTCCAAGAGTTAGAGGGAGCGAGCCCTCCAAAACTGGAAACATTCCCTCCTCAGCTTAAACAAGCAAATAAGTCTTTTTTGTGAAGTCCTCCAAAGCAAACTACAAGCCCAAATTAGCTTCCTCAACAAAGGACAACCACAAGGCATTCTAGAGTTATATCCGTAACCTAAAAGGAAAGGCCCAGATTTGTGCCAAACTGGTAGTTTCTGATACCACATATACTGAGCCTGTGGACATAGTTAACCTGTTGGCCGACAGGTTCTTTGAAAACTTCACTCCCCTGTCCCCACCACATGTAGACCATGACATTAGAGATACAAGGTAAGGGACAGGTGGTACTAAAGAGTAGGTCATAAATGGCCTCTCTAAAGCCAAAAACACAACATCAATGGGACCTGATAACTTCCCAGTCTGCCTTCTAAATGGGCTCCAACATGAATTAGCAACACCACTGGGTATTCTTTTCAATCATAGTCTAAGCACCAGCTTCATCCCAGCTGAATGGAAAACAGCCACTGTTATTCCCTTGCACAAAGGTGGTGCTTCCAACACTTGACCCTACTCAGTTTGTGCTTCCAACACTTGACCCTACTCAGTTTGTGCTTCCAACACTTGACACTACTCAGTTTGTGCTTCCAACACTTGACCCTACTCAGTCAACACTTGACCCTACTCAGTTTGTGCTTCCAACACTTGACCCTACTCAGTTTGTGCTTCCAACACTTGACCCTACTCAGTTTGTGCTTCCAACACTTGACCCTACTCAGTTTGTGCTTCCAACACTTGACCCTACTCAGTTTGTGCTTCCAACACTTGACCCTACTCAGTTTGTGCTTCCAACACTTGACGCTACTCAGTCTGTGCTTCTCACTCTAAATACCTTAACCAGGTATGTGACATTAATAAAACCAGATGGAGGGACAAATTTGTCTCCTTTGTCTCTCACCTTTGGAACAGGCTCCCACTTCATGTCAAACAGAGTACCTCTTTGGCCCTCTTCAAACGCAATCTTGACTGTTGTAATGGTTACAGTAAATTCACCCCAGGGGTTCCACCTGTGTCCATCTTGGACAGGGGCAATAGGTGTTGATTGTGGAAATAACTTGGCTAGGCTTGTAAGGGCCCTAGTGCCATTAGCCTAGTAACTTCCTATGATCCTATGTATGTATGTATGTGTAAAATGTGTGTGTGTGTGTGTGTGTGTGTGTGTGTGTGTGTGTGTATATATATATATATATATATATATATATATATATATATATATGTTTATATATATATATATATATATATAATATATATAGCTATATAGATATATACAGACAAATTGAAACATAGATATAAATATAAATTTTGGAAATTGTACTTGTTAACTGTTATTTTACCTATGCATTGTACTGCTATGCAGAAATTTCTGACTTGTACTATATTTCTGTGACCCGACTTTAATATTTTGTAAATATCATACTTGAATTATTTCTGGAGCTTTTCTCCTTGGGTCTCCACTGAAAATGAGCCCCTGGCTGAGCTGGACTAACCCAGTTAACAAATGTCAACAAATAAGTGAATAAATAAATATAGCTTTATATTTCTACCGATGTAGGCCATGCATGTTTTCCTTTAGATTATTTTGCATAAGGAACTAAGTTCTAGAGTTTTAGCCCACCAGGCTACTTACTTTTATACTACAGAAACTGGCAGTTAGCTTCTTACTGTGAGAATATTGCACCGCTCCATTGCGAATAATACTTCCTAGGTATATACTTGAAAGGACATAGACATTTTATACAAGTCAGCATGTTACAAGTATCCCAGGGGCTTTGGAATCATAACAGTATATTGCAGACACTGAAGAACACATCAGCATTTCCTTTGGATAGGCCAAATCTCTGGGGGTCACTACATTTTTAAAGGATTATGGGAGCAGTACTATTTACACAACTTGGTATTACCTTCAGTTTCTCAACTCAAAGTGATCTGAAGTGTCTAGTTAACATAGAATTTCCAGTCATAAAATCAGACTTTATTGTTAGGCACTCTTGTTTAATAGCCATGTACCTCTTTTTTGGCATTACTCAGCTCAGTGAATAGGGTGCGTCTCTCCTTGAATGTCTTGAGATAGCAGTGCCCTCAAAACTACATCTGATGCATCAATATACAAGGTAAATTGTTTAGAAAAATCAGGAATTACTAATACATCTTCAGAATCAAGATCCTTTTTGTTTCAGTAAGTGTTGCATTTGCTTCAAGAGCTTTCCCTGTTTTGACATCAGTGAAAGACAGGCAATATTCACAAAATTAGGCACAGACTTCCTGTAGTACCCACCTAGTCCAAATAAAATCTTCACTTGTCTTTCAGTAGAGGATGTTGGCCAGTTTTCATGGCCTCTGTCCTTCCTTGTTTCTATCTTTACTAGTTAACAACTATTTCTATTTTGTGATTCTTGTTCTCTGTATGATCTAAGTTTAGTTTTCTTTCTCATTCATGCCTAATGTTTTTTTTTGTTTGTTTTCTTTTAGTTAACTCCCATAGCTCCTTACGGAGTCGAAGCCATTTTTTTTTTTTTTAAGTCTGTCTTCTTAAACTAAGTGGCTTACCATCTAATAACGTACTTATTACCCAGTTTATCCAATTTACTCTTCTTAGTCAAGCGTGCTTGTCTTATGGTTTCTAACAGCCATGGCATTATGTAATTTAGACTCCCAGTCCTATCTGATTCGCCATATCTAATGTTGTGCTAGTTACTTATAAAAGTAATAAGTTACTATTACTAGTTACTTTTCAGTGTAAGTAATATATTACTATTACTTATTACTTTTCTGAAAAAATAATATATTGCAATTACTAGTTACTAACTAAACTAACACATTACTTTTACATAAGTATAGTTTATCAATTATAATATTGAGATTTACTCACACAAGTAAGTACATGCATATAAGTATATTATTAAAGTTGTATACACAGTATTACAGAGATGATGAATAGCACTTAAACATTGAAAAACTCCAGCAGACAATCTTTATAGCTGGGCAGCACAGTGGTACAGTTGTTAGCATTGTCACCTCACAGTAAGAGGTTCTCCAGTTCAATTCTCGGCTGGGGTGCCTTCTGTATGGAGTCTGCATGTTCTCTCTGTGTTTGTGTCAGTTTCCTCTCGGTGCTCCTGTTCCCTCCCACATTCTCAAGACATGCTGTAGGTGGACTGGACATTATAAATTGGCTCCAGGTGTTAGTGTGTGCATGTGTCTGTTTTCTGAGGAAGGTTGTGTGCTGGGCTGGCAACTTGACACTCTACTGCCACTTGTTCTGTGGATGATCTGCCATAGTGACCCCTAACAGAAGCAGCCAAAAGGAGAAGATGATGACTAGTCTGTATAGCTAGAGAGTCACAAATAATAATTAAACTAAACCATACACAGCCAACAACACAAGACCTATAAAAACCTATCACATTATTGTCTATTTTCAGCAACTGAAAATTAAAACCCAAAAAGAATTTTAAATAGAACATAACAAAAAATTGTCAAGACAAAAGTTGGTTGATCATAGATCCACCTGAAGAGTCCTTCTTGGTGCAGTGGGTTGGTGCATCAGGTGCTGAGTGATGAGTTCAATTCAGATTGACAGTGGTATGGAGAACCAATGCCATTTATTATACGTCAAGGAAAGGATGTGATCTCTAGCAGGCTAGAATTGTCCCAGTGTTAAGGGGTGTGTTAGTGAGAGTCCCAGAGTACCAGGGCAGGGCCGGAGTCTAGTCATCATTAGCTTTCACCTCCTTGCAGTGCTAAAAAAAAATGAAGAAAATTATGCTCCAAACTAATTCTGTTATGACTCCCTCTCAACCTGGAGACATCAAAAATCTGAACAAAGGCCCATGAAAAGTAGGTACAACTGGCCAAAAATAGGGACACTAATCAACATAAAATTTGCATACATAACTCTGTCCACGCCAATAGAATTGTGGGATACCAACATTTAAATAATTGTGAAAATGCTACCCAGTTTAACATTAACTCTGAAAATATACATTCACACAGAAACACCAGTTAAAGTCCCTTTACAGCATTAACAAAAAATCTTAATGAAAGTAGTAGGCAATAGGCATGTAAAACACTTGCCATTCTACTTTTTGCCGTACCATACATCTAACATATACATAATGATGTCACATTAGCTGCACCCTTACAGAAATTCATTAAAATAATATAAATTGGTAACTGTAACATATATAAAAGAACTACCAAAAAAATCACCAGTTAGCCAGCCAGAACCAAAGTACTCTTTAATGTGAACAACATTAATCCACAGTTAAGCACCTTCCCCTTCGTCCTATCCAGACTTCTTCAGAACTGTGGAGAACCAAACTAAAAAGCAAGTTAAAATAGAGTGAACCTCCCCCACCCCCATCAGCATCAACTAGTAAAAGACAAACTTCAATTAATACCTTAAAGCAGTGTATCTAAGGCTTATACAACAGAAGCTCTCCTCCTTAATTCGCCAATAAGAGAAACACTGTTATTAAGTCCTTAAAAGTTTGAAGCATCAAGTTTCAGTTGCCAACAAATTTCGAAGTGCAGAAGCCTGTTTTCCCAGTCACCACAGTAAATAGATCTCTGCACTTGTTCTAATACAAAAAAGGTAAATTTTGTAAATCCCCCGCAGGTCAAGGAGTGTCTTGCAAGTGCACTTTTACAATCACCTTTCTGAATATTATGCAAGTGTTGATAAGTAGGCTTAGAAAAGGCATTTTTGGTTTTGCCTATATAGAAGGCGGAACATGCCTCACAGGAATCCATATATACAACTCTAGATGTCTTCCAAGTACAAACTTTAGTAATATCAGTTTGTCCCAACATTCCCCTTAAGAAACCAGTGTAGTTGGTGGGAATTAAGGAGGAGAGCTTCTGTTGTTTAAGCTTTAGATACACTTCTTTAAGGTATTAATTGAAGTACATCTTTTATTGGGTGATGCTTGTGGGGGTGGGGGTGGGGGAGGCTCACTCTCTAATTTAACTTGCTTTTTAGTTTGGTTCTCCACAGTTCTAAAGATGTCTGGATAAGATGAAAGCATTTAACTGTGGATTCATGTTGTTCACATTAAAGAGTACTTTGGTTCTGGCTGTCTAACTGGTGATTTTTTGGTAGCTATTGGATTTTTATCTACTGGTCCTGGTTTTGGTCCATATTTTACCTTAGTTGATATACAAAAGAACTGTGCACTATTAATCTTAATAGGAAACTAAAGTATCATAACAATCATTGGTATAATAACCACTGCTGTTGTCAGTATGTGGGTATCAGTTATTCTGATCAATGGATGAAATAAATCTGATTTAGAAATCTTCTGCTCCTGTAGTTATGTAAATATCAATGTGCATTAGTAGGTTTTGTAAACAAATCTGGTAGCTGCTGATGCTGGGTACTGACTCATACCCCTAATTGTGGCCAAAAAGCAGGACACCAGTGAAATGACAATCTTCCAAACTGTGAGTGTATATAATATGATGTGTGTGTGTGTTACACATGGTCGGCATTTCATAATGTCGAAGACCATATGATCGACATTTGAAATGCCGACCATGTGGAACCGGCATCTCCATACAGTGCAGAATGGAATGATTTCCATTTCCACACTGTAGTGTAAAGCATTAGTGTTGTACTCCTTATATATCTAGAAGCTGTAGCAGTATTGTTCTTTAAGTGTACAGCAGTGTGTGTTTAAAATACCACATTAAAAATATTGTAAAACGTTTCACAGTGGAATGCGATGCACTGTTAAATGTCTTGTTTTATTAAGCAGCACAAATAATACCACGTGTATGTAGTGAAACAGCCGTGATCAACACTGAAACATGTGATGCCAAACATTTGGTTGATAATATATGTATACCAGCATCAAGAGTGTGGTATCTTGGGGAATTAAATTTATTCTGTGATGTTATCTCAGACTTGATATAATTAGGTAGCATGAGTGTGGAGGAGGCCCTTGCTGTTTGCAGCATTTCTCTTTGATAACTACATCACTTAGTGTTTAATGCAACTTCAAAACAATACAAAATAACAGTTGTTAAATTTAAAACATAATAAATTGGTACTTTCTAAAATCTGCAGTACCATACATCTCAACTTCTTAGTGCAAGAAATCTGGTCAAAGACTAGCATAATGGGAAGACAAAGCCCCAAAAATAGGGAGAAAATTTGAAATATTGCTCTTATAAACTTAGAAAGCTGATAGAACAGTATTTGTGTCAGTATGCATTTTATGAAGGATATGAAGTCTGAAGCTCACATGTTGTTGTTGTTGTGTTTTTCGGCTTTTCCCGGTTAGGGGTCGCCACAGCGGAACTCCGGTCCGCTAATGATTGGTAGTTGATTTTTACGTGCCAAGTTACCAGCCCTGATGCACAACCTTCAACGAAGGTACGCCCATTCATGCATATCTGCACGCAGAAGACACTCTAGCTGAGAATTGAACCGGACAGCGTCTTACTGTGAGGCGACAGTGCTACCACAGCACCACCACCACGGGTCATGTTATTTAGTGACTTTAGTCCTCCGTGATTTACCAGAAAAATACATATTTTATGAGAAGCAGACCAAAACTATAAGGCTGAATCTGTACAGATGAGAGGTACGTCTCTCTGTCACACGACGCACACAAAATCTACCTTTTCTCTGCTCTCACACAGCCACACATTTATACACACACCTACTTTCTGACACAGTAACTCACACACTTTATCTCTCATATGAATGGCTAGTTTAAATTACGTACACACACACACACACACACACACACACACACACACACACACACACACACACACACACACACTCTCTCTATCTCTCTCTCTCACACATACAGAAAAATAAACTGCCAGTTTAACTAACAGCACATATACTCATACACTTGTACACTCATATACTCACTCACACTTACCTCGGCATAGCTAGTTTAAATTCCGCAGTAAGTGTAGACTGAGTTTATATCCATAGCACACATTAGTAGTCACACTAAAGTTGAAGTTGTTGCCTTTCAGTCCTAAAGCAGAAGTTAAATGCTGGATTGTGTGGTAACCATGTTTACTTTTTATTAATGTTGTGACTTAAGATACCTAGTATTTACAAACTTTAATTATGGTATGGATGCTTATAGAGGACAGTTAAAATATTTTCTCATTCTACTTATGGACTTACTAACCTGGGTGGCTCTGTTAGTTTGTAAAACCTGTATGACCTGCACTTTTGTTATTTTAACGCAGCACCAGGCGTGTGCAGAATTCTGTGGTTACGTCAATCAAGTGCAGCTCTAAATATTATCATTATTATTTGACTGCAGTGTATTACTCATTCTCAAAAATGTTTTAATTCTTGATATCCTTCAGAAAATGCACACTAATGTAAAACGTGTCATTCTAAAACCATTCTAAGTTTATAAGTGCCCTATAGAAAATTTGTTCCTGATTTCAGACCATTGTCCCTTCCACACATTATGTTTGGCTAATGGCTATGTTTAAAATGTTTTGTGCTGAGATGCTCAGTGGTATACAAGTTCTGCAGGCTACCGGCCCTTAAACTGCATTTCTTTACATCAGGGAAACATTTGAAACACAAACTGACTAAACATGACTACCACCAAACAGCAGGATAATATACCAATTATTCTTGATTTTGCCTTAGTTTTTTGTCCTGCCTCAGGCAAATGCTTGATTTTCTGTTAAATTGTTGAGGATTTCAACAATTCAGTATATCTTATTGTTCAAAATGCATACTGACACAAAATCTGTAAGTGAATTAGAATAATAGATGCCTGAATCTGAATCCTTATACCCCTCCTCCGACATTATCTACATGTGGGTCATGAAATCAATGACATCAGCAATTGTTCCTGTAGTCAGTAAGGAGTAGCAAATGGCCCTCCTTAAAGGAAATGACACTGCCATCACGAGGTGTTTTTATTAACTGAAGCCTCTTAAAGTGGGATGGTTCTGGCACCCTTGTCTACATGCCAAAACTGGGATTTAATGGGGTCAGTCGGGAATTCGTGGCACCCTATTATTTTGAGCTCAAAACCGGGAAATTCCCAGGAATTTGGTACAATTGAGAGGTATGTTAAGAATGTTACATGCTATGCATCGTGCCAACATTATGTTGTAATTTTTTATGCAAATTACCGCTTCAAAGTCTCTGTTACCTCATAACATCTGATAACTATTCATACTATCCAGGCCCCCCCCCCCCCGGAAGTTTTCTTTATCACATCGTTGAGAACCACTGGTTTAAGCAAATGTAACTCACATTTAAGTTACTAGCTACTAAAAAAAGTAATATATTCCTATTACTTTGTTACTGTTTTGAAAAAGTAACTAGTTGTATTCATAGTTACTAGAAATTGTAATATATTACATTACCATATTACATATTGTAGTATGTTACTCCCATCACTGACCATATCATCCAGGTCTGCTGCAGCATATCAGGAGTAAGGCTTCAATATTTAATCCATCAGCCAGTGAAAAGTGGCTGGAACTCTATGTAGACCAAATGGTAACACTGCATGCCATCAGGGGCTACAAAAAGTTTTCTGTTTGGCAGAGTAGTAAGTGGTACCCTACAAGTATTTCTTAATCAGTTCTGTTGTTGTCAAGTATTTGGCACTCCCTGCGTTTTCTAACAGCTCATCAGTTCTGGGTATGGGATAGATATCAAACATTCAGTTGCTAGTCATACTTAAACCTGATGAAAGTATTAAATTACACAATGAGTTTAGGAAACTTAGTGCTATCGGGTGGCTGCAGTCATTTTGACTCTTCTATCATATCTAGTTTGAACACTTTTTTAAACTTCTTTTGCTATCTGTTTTTGTGACTCTTGTTCTCTATATGGTCTCAGTCTAGCTTTCTTTCCAGTGGTTGTTTCTATATTTCAATCAAGCCTAAAGTACCTTTTTTGTATTCTTCCAGTCAGCACACATAGATCCTTAATGAGGTCCGGACCTTTTTGTTTTTTGAATTTGGCTTTAACTAAGTGAATTACCATCTAATAACAGGCTGTATTAGAAAGGGCAAGGAATTATTAAAAAATTACAGTAAGTTTGTAAATCTAAGGTGGCCAGTAGTGGAGAAACAATAATTATTTTCCACTTATTATTCATATTTTCATATTTATGCTCATAAGGGTATGGTATGAAATGCCATTGTGGCAAACAGGAAACTTCATTGTCATTATCTATTTATATCACACTGTACAAGAGATATTGATAGTTGTTTGATAATAATTATGAAAATAAACAATATTTCCATATGTATTTCTCTCTTGTCTTGTTTTTCGGCTTTTCCCAGTTAGGGGTCGCCACAGCAGAACTCTGGTCTGCTAGTGATTGGCAGTGAATTTTTACTGTGTCAAGTTGCCAGCCTGGCGCCCAACCTTCAAATAAGGCACACCCATACAGGCTCCCACCTACCTGCATGTCTTTCAATTCACTTGACCGCGGGAGGACATGCAGACTCCACACAGAAGGTACTCCAGCTGAGAACTGAACCGGAGAAACACTTGCTGTGAGGCGACAATGCTAACGGCTACACCAACACGGCCCCTAATTATTTCCATATGTATTTAATAATTCAAAAAACACGTGATTTACAAACTATTCCATTGCATCAGTTAAAACCTCAGATCTTAATGAAGAAAACTGTTCTTGCTGTTTATACTCTAAGCAGCATATCTTGAGAGATATTCCATGTTATTTATATTGCTAATTATATAATTAAGCATATGTTTTGTAAATAGCTCAATAAACATGCACTCAGAAAGAAAATTCTTGCTATCATGAAAGCTTATATCTGGTTAACAAAAGTATTCTAACAATATATGTCTATGTTGCATAATTTCTGAGATATGATAATTTGTTAGCAAAAACTGGAGTTATGGTTTACGATATGCTACATTTATGGAAAAATATGAATGCACCAACTATTCATACTGTAAAGAAGAATTCTTACTGATAACATTACTATTTGTACAGTTTTAATAGATTTTATTGTTCAGAAAATGTTTACATTTGCTTACCTTATGCTTTTTAAGTAGATTTTAGAGAAATGCTATGGAATGCAAAGATGTGTGTGTAGACACATAGGTGTTAATGAGATATTGAAGACTGAACAAACTGTACATTAAACCCTGACTGGAGAATGAACATTCTCCAGCAGGGTGTTATGTACTGATAATGTCCACTGAAAAACAAGTCCACCACATCACTGCAGCTTTTACTGTTCCCCTTCCCCTTCTCTCTTCAAATATATTTATAAAAATAACTTCTATGTTGTAATTTCTTTCATTTCTGCTAGCACTGGTATTTTACAAGTAGTGTTTGTAGACATTTCAGTTTCTACTATTTGCTACATTTTTCTCAGTAAAATTAAAAAGGATTCTATGGACAAGGCCTCTGGCTTCCATAAGTGCCACTAGGGTGGTCACAAGATACCAGTCCAAGACCCACTCAAACTTTGTGTCCTGTCTTGGGATCAGTCTTCTGTACTCAGAGAGCTTAATCTATAAGAATTGTAGAACAAAGATCTTATTGGATCACCATAACAAACTAGTCCTTACAGGTTTGTTGAAGGGCGTTCTTCCAAAATTGAAAGATAAAGAAAAACACAAGAACAAGACAGAGAGACTGGTGAAAAAAAAGGAAAAAAAAAAGACTAGAAGAACTGGATACTTTGATCCTACAGAGTTCATCTCCAGTTAAGATACCAGGAATCATGGTTTAATCGTCTCCCTGACTAGGACTTTCAGGTGTGCACACACTTTCTTGCCCATCGTCTCCTGCCAAGCAAGAGTTTTTTGGGCCAGACTGACTCTGCCCCATGGAGGAAAATGGGGAGCTTCTTCTTGGAACAGGGGTTGTTGAGGTTCTTGCCATCTCACTCTGCTTTGTCAGCTTCCTTCCCTTCCATGAGGTGACTCAGAAGCCCCCCAGCTTGATTGGGACAAGATGGTGATGATAGCATTTGTCAAAGTTCACCTTTAACTGTGTTCTTTCCCCCCTCTGCATAGGCTGGTGGCTTTAGCACTGCAGTTGTCAGTCCTGATTGTTTGTACTGTCAAACATTCCCATGCTGTGTTTCAGCCTTAAGCACCTTGAAATTTCAATCTAGAGGAGATCTGTTCAGACTTTTCACTGAGAACAGGCACCTCCTCTAACAATTCATCCTTGTATATAATTAAATCAGAGAGTTTTGGCTACTCATCTGTCTTGCCTATCAAGACAGACGACCAGAATTGCAGATGGAACACACTTAGTCTGTGTTATCCTTTCCACAAGGAAGCTTGGAAGAATCTCCACTGACCTCCCAATGAACAGATTGTGCAAGAGGAAGCACATAGATTTCCCATTGGAGTCCCTTCCACAGACATTGATCTTGACGAAGGGGAGGCTTCATCTCAATCCCCTGCTGAATTCCCCAAATTCATTGTAATATTAGAGTTGATGCATCAGAGTGGATCATTGTGGGGATCATGGCTCAACACTCTCACTTTCCCTAATGAAGAGATCCTTCAGGAAGCCTAGAAGTCCTCATCCCAAGCAGCTGGAGTTGTGCCAAAGACAAATTAATAGATATAGTATGTAAAAGCCTGGAGGTTACTTAATATAGTGGGGCCCAGTTCTAGGAAGCCCAACAGAGTATTGCAGAGCCCCAAAGATGGACCACACTGGAGTAGGACACCACTTATTGACTTTGTTGTGGTGTCAGAGGCCAGTGATCAAGAGGCTTCAGAAAACGCCCAAGCTATCCATCCACCAAAGACTTGTGGCTGATGAAAAGTTCAGGATAGTGCATCTATGCTTTAAGTACCTTTTATATCAAGGTAATGAATCACTGCATGAATATTGTTAGGTTTGAAGAAAACTAGTGGATAAGATCATAGGAAGCACTGAAACAGGTGCTCACCAGAGATATCCATAAACAGTCGGATATCAAGGTGGCTATTGTATTCAATGACCATGCATTTCCTACACAATGCAGCAGATAAAGAAGAAACTCCATCAGTAGGCTCAGGCATTACAGCTGGTTGTGATTCACTGGCTTCATGGAATACTTTAACATTCTGACAAAACAATGAGAGTCCATCAAAGGGGCATTCATGAAGCCTGCCTAAGGACAGGCTGCAATAGTCTGAGCAAGACAGCAAGATGCTCATAGCTGTGGCTTCTACATTCGTGGCTGATCATACAAAGGCAGATAGAGAGGAGGAAAGTGTCCAAATTGGTATTCTTAGATGGAGAAAGCACATGACAAGGTCCCAAGAAAGCTGATTTGGGCAGTCCAAAGTCCGAAACATGTGTAGAATTAGTGCAAGCTATGTACAAGGACCCACTGACTCAAGTGCAAGCAGTGTTTGGTTTCACAGAAAGGTTCCCAGTGGGAGTGGGGGTGCATTAGGTTTCAGTTCTAAGTCCAGTGCTGTTCATACTGGTTATAGACTACATTAGCAAACAGGTTGTATAGCACACATCAACAAAATTGCTGTAGGCAGATGATGTGGCATTACAAGCAGAATCTGAACAAAAACGTCAGCAAAGGATAGAGGAATGGAATGCAAAACTGAAGGCACATGGCATGAAACTGAGTACAGATAAACAGTTGTAATGGCAGTAAATGGAGGAAGTCAGATGAAGCTGAGAACTGAGATAGAAGGAAAATACTGGAACAGGTTAACAGGTTCTGGGATCTGTGAGGGGTAGTTGAGGCAAAGGGAAGTCTGAATGAGAAGATCAAAGCTAGAATCAGAGGGGCTGCAGCCAACTGGCACAGAGTGTTAGGGATGGTGTATGACAGAAGAATACCAAGGAATCTGAAAAGTAAGATATACAAAACAGTGGTACTACCAGTACTAATGTATGGCATGGAAACTTGGGCAGTGAAGGCAGTTGAGGAAGATAGAGCTGATGGAGATGAAGTGCTTGAGATGGGTGGTAGGAAGCAAAGTTTGGGACAAATGAAGAAATTAGGACATAAGACTACATGACAAAGTAGCTCCAATTGCAGAAACGATAAGAGAGAACATATTACAGTGGTTCAGGCATGAACATGGACATGGCTGTGGTGAATACGTATTTTAAGAAGAGGGAGGAGCATAGGGTGACGTACAAGAGTGGTTGAAGATGCACACAGGTGGATTATATCCTATGTAGGAGGGCCAGTCTGAAGGAGATTGGAGACTGTAAAGTGGTGGCAGGGGAAAGTGTAGTTAAGCAGCATAGAATGGTGGTCTGTAGGATGACGTTGGTGATCAAGAAGAGGAGGAGGAGTGTGACAGCAGTGCCAAGGATTAAATGGTGGAAGTTAAAAAAGGGTGATTGTGGAGTTTAGGGAAGAGTTAAGGCAGGCACTGGGAGGCAGTGGAGAGTTACCGAATAGCTGGGTAACTACAGCAGAATTAGTAAGGGAGACTGCTAGAAAGGTGCTTGGTGTGACATCTGGACAGAGGAAGGAGGACAAGGAGACCTGGTAGTGGAATGAGGAGGTACAGGAGAGTATACAGAGGAAGAGGATGGCGAAGAAGAAGTCAAAGAGATGAAGAAAGTAGACATGTGTATAAGGAGATGAGGCGCATGGCAAAGAGAGAGGTGGCGAAAGCTAAGGATAAGGCGTATGGAGAGTTGTATGAGAGACTGGACACTAAAGAGGGAGAAAAGGACCTCTACCGATTGTCTAGACAGAGGGACAGAGCTGGGAAAGATGTGCAGCAAGTAAGGGTGATAAAGGATAGTGAGGGAAATGTACTCACAAGAGAGGAGAGTGTGTTGAGTAGATGGAAAGAGTATTTTGAAGGGCTGATGAATGAAGAGAATGAGAGAAAGAAGGTTGGATGATGTGGGGATAGAGAATCAGGAAGTGAAACAGATTAGCAAGGAGGAAGTGGAGACAGCTATGGAGAGGATGAAGAATGGAAAGGCTGTTGGCCCAGATGACATCCTAATGGAAGCATGGAGGTGCTTAGGAGAAATGGCAGTGGAATTTTTAACTAGATTGTTTAATGAAATTTTGGAAAGTCAGAGGATGCCTGAGAAGTGGAGAAAAAGTGTTTTGGTACGTATCTTTAAGAATAAGGGTGATCTGTAGAGCTGCAGTAACTACAGAGGGATAAAATTAATCAGTCACAGCTTGAAGTTATGGGAGAGAGTAGTAGAAGCTAGGTTCAGAAGGGGGGTGATGATTAGTGATCAGCAGTATGGTTTCAAACCAGGAAAGAGCACTACAGATGTGATGTTTGCTCTGAGAGTGTTATTGGAGAAATACAGAGAAGGTCAGAAGGAGTTGCATTGTGTCTTTGTAGACTTGGAGAAAGCATATGACAGGGTGCCTACAGAAGAGTTGTGGTATTGTATGAGGAAGTCGGGAGTGGCAGAGAACTATGTAAGAGTGGCACAGGATATGTACGAGGGTAGAGTGACAGTGGTGAGGACTGCAGTGGGAGTGACAGATCCATTTAAGGTGGAGGTGGGATTACATCAAGGATCAGCTCTGAGTCCTTTCTTATTTGCCGTGGTGATGGGCAGGTTGACAGATGAGATCAGACAGGAGGCCCCGTGGACTATGATGTTTGCAGATGACATTGTGATCTGTAGTGAGAGTAGGAATCAGGTTGAGGAGACTCTGGAGAGGTGGAGATATGCTCTAGAGAGCAGAGGAATGAAGGTCAGCAGGGCTAAGACAGAATATGTGTGTAAATGAGAGGGAGGGTAGAGGAATGGTGAGGATGCAGGGAGTAGAGTTGGTAAAGGTGGATGAGTTTAAGTACTTGGGATCAACAGTTCAGAGTAATGGTGAATGTGGAAGAGAGCTGAAGAAGAGAGTACAGGCAGGGTGGAATGGGTGGAGAAGTGTCAGGAGTGATTTGTGACAGACGGGTACCAGTAAGAGTGAAAGGGAAGGTCTACAAGACAGTAGTGAGACCAGCTATGTTATATGGGTTGGAGACAGTGGCACTGACAAAAAGGCAGGAGTCAGAGCTGGATGTGGCAGAGTTAAAGATGTTAAGATTTGCACTCTGTGTGACTAGGATGGATAGGATTAGGAATCAGTATATTAGAGGGTCAGCTCGTGTTGGACAGTTTGGAGACAAAGCAAGAGAGACGAGATTGCATTGGTTTGGACGTGCTGAGGAGGGATGATGGGTATATTGGGAAAAAGATGCTAAGGATGGAGCTGCCAGGTAAGAGGAAAAGAGGAAGGCCTAAGATAAGGTTTATGGACGTGGCGAGAGAGGACATGCAGGTGGTTGGTGTGACAGAGCAAGATGCAGAGGATAGGAAGAAATGGAAAGAGATGATCCGCTGTGGTGACCCCTAATGGGAAAAGCCGAAAGATGATGATGATGATGATGATATTACAGTGGTTCAGGCACAAGTGCAGAAAATCAGAAGATGATCTGGTTAGGAAGATTTGGGACAGACAGGAAGAAGGCAAGAGGAAACAGGGTTGTCCAGCAAAGAGAAGGATAGATTGTGTGAGAGAAGACCTCTGACTGTCAGGCATGAGTGTTGAAGAAGGTAGGATAGTAGCACTGAACAGAGAGAGAGATAGATGATGACAGCTGACAAGACTCCCCAACCTCATGTAGAAAATTGGAACGAGGGGGTTGATAATGATGATGATGACAAAGGCAGCTAAGGGCATCTGATTTTAGAAATTCCAGCAGCTTTAGAAAACATAGGAATTCAACAGGCATTCCCAAGGCAGAAGGAACTTTTCTAACAACCGCCAAACAAGAAGCAAAGGTTGACCACACAAGCAAGGGTTCCATGGTCCCTCCCGAGGGACAGACAGTGTGAACTTTAAGCAGATGCCTACTATCCTACTCTGAAAGCAGTTGGATGATGCATCTCCTTGCATCCATTTGTGTGCAAGCTATCATGCAGGACAACTGGATCAGGGAGATCATATCCAGAAGCTATGGTATATATTTCTCACAACTACCTATAAACCTCCCCTCTCATCTGCTCATTGTACTCAACAGAGAAGGACAGCACAGCAGGAGGTACAATCAAAGTGGGTTGGTCCAGTGTCTAGAGGTTTACTATATATCTCTGTTGATCATCTCCATGATAATTTTTTCCATGTCTTTACATACAAGATTGGTAAGACTTATAGGTCTGTAGTTTCCAGGGTCTGTAGATGGCCCAACTTTGTGCAGAGGGATGACTGTTGCCTTTCTCCATTCATGAGGCATGAAGCCGGTTCTGATAGGTCATGTTTCATGCTATTTAGAAGGCATCCTAGGATATTATCTGGGCCCATTGATGCAGTGTTCTTGGTCTTAGAGAGACCATCAAGGACCTGCTCCCTTGTGATAGTAGGGGGAGTTATATTTGATGATACTTCATGAGGGAAGGTTGAGGGGAGAGAGGAGTAAAGTTGGAGCTGAATTTATCAGCCAGGAGGTTTGCTATATCTTCTGACTTAGTATGGGTGACTCTATTTACAATGAGCTCTGCACACAATTGTGTATTCCCTTTGAGGTTGCGGACATAGCTAAAGAATGCTTTGAGATTGTCCTTGGCCTGGGAGGCCAAACTTACCTCAGATTTGGCTTTGGTAAACTATATTTGTCCTCTGACTTCTTTGTTTAGTTTGAGAGTGCTTTTATCCTGTTGGGTGCTGCACCTCCTAATTTTTGCCATGATTTTCTTCCTTCTGTTATACATCTGATTGATTTTGTGATTCCACCAGGGTGGCTTGTTTTTTGAGTTAGTTCTGTACTTCTTCCTGGTGTGTACAGCTGCCTCTATGCAGCTATTAACATGCTTGTACAGGTTTTCTTTGAACAGTTTTGTATAGGCAAAAGTGTTCTCTGGGTTTATGGGGGCTTGAAATGTTGCCAGGTTCTTACTTACTAGCAGGAGGTTAGCCTTAGAATAGTTCTGGAATATTCCTGGTTTAGCTGGGAGTTCAGGTTTTATTTTTACTTCAAAGGAGACCATTCTGTGGTCTGACCTTACCAGGGAAGACATTACAGTAGGGGGTGTTTAGCACTCTCCCATATTAGTGAGGACCAGATCCAATATGGTTGCACCCCTGGTTGATGTATTGACTATCGGGGGCAGGGAGTTTGTGTTTACAAAATCCAGGAATCTCTGCGCATGTACTTTTGGTGTCGTATAGGATTCCCAGTTAATGGTGGGGTAATTAAAGTCACCCATGAATATGGTATTGGGTTGGATGGTTAGTGTTGCTAATACCTTTGTGGGCATTCCAATTGCTGCATGTGTCTGGTCAGGTTCATACCAAAGCGGGTATTATACTCAAAGATGGGTCTGGTGAGGGCCAAGTATAGTGGTACAATGACTTCCCTGGATCTAGGTGCCATGCACTTACATATAAGTTGAGCAACCTAGAAGGATTCCTTTACTACCCTGGACAAATGTTGGTCAAAGACCAGGTTACTGTGTGCATGTATTCTCAGATCCCTGAGTAGGGGGGCAACATTTAGGGTGTTTTATCGATGATATAGTTTAGTCAGGTGACTGACTCCCCAGAAGGTACTATAATGCATTTCCTGGCACCAAGTTTTAAGCTGTGGCTTTAGCACCAGTCAGTTGTCTATGCTAGACCCACTTGTAAGATGTTTGCATCTTGGGAGGATTTAGTGACTGCTCCCAGTTTGCAATCATCTGCGAACTTGGTCAACCAGTCGTCTTTGACATTGGCCTTGACTTCTGAGAAGCAGATGCCAAACAGAAGCGAGACAGCACAGAGTGCTGTAGACATCTGTGAATTCCTGGCCAAGGGGACTGTTACTATACAAGTAAATTACTGTTAGGCTAGTTGAACTCTACATGGAAAATAAAGCTGCTACACTTATTTGTTTTATAGCTTCTTAGTAATGAGCATTATTACACCTTTAACCTAGAAATAGATATACTTTGCTCCAGAAGTTTCTTTGCATAGTGTGTGTGTGTGTGTGTGTGTGTGTGTGTGTGTGTGTGTGTGTGTGTGTGTGTGTTTGTGATCTTTAACTAATTCACCATGTAGTAGTAGTGGTATTTAGTGTGTTTTTCTTTGTATTTAGAAGTGGGTTTTAGCATATGTAATTTATTGTGTGCGTGTCTATCTGTCTGCCTGTGTGTGTGTATGTCTGTGTGTATATGTACGTATATGTTTATGTATATGTTTATGTATACATATAGTGGCTATAAAAAGTGTACACACCCTGTTAAAATGCCAGGTTTTTGTGATATAAAAAAAATCAGACCACAATAAATCACTTCAAAACTTTTCCCACCTTTAATGTGACCTATAACCTGTACTATTCAGTTGAAAAACAAACAAATCTGTTGGGGGAAAAAATATAAAAAAAAAAAACGTACAATAAGCGGGTTGCATAAGTGTGCACACCCTAAAACTAATACTTTGTTGAAGGTGAAGCACCTTTTGATTTTAATTGCAGCATTCAGTCTTCTTGGGTAGGAGTCTATCAGCATGGCACATCTTGACTTGGCAATATTTGCCCACTCTTCCTTGCAAAAGCACTCCAAATCTGTTAGACTGCTAGGGCATCTCTTATGCACAGCCCTCTTTAGGTCACACCACAGATTTTCTATTGGATTAAGGTCTGGGCTCTGGCTGGGCAATTCCAAAACTTTAATTTTCTTCTGGTGAAGACATTCTTTTGTTGATTTGGATGCATTCTTGGGGTCATTGTCATGCTGAAAGGTGAAATTCCTCTTAATCTTCAGCTTTCTAGCAGATGCCTGAAGGTTTTGGGCCAAAAATGACTGGTATTTGGAACTGTTCACTCCACCTTGACTAAAGCCCCAGTTCTAGCTGAAGAAAAGCAATCCCAAGGCATGATACTGCCACCACCATGCTTCACCGTGGGGATGGTGTTCTTTTGGTGATGCAAAGTGTTGTTTTTGCACCAAATGTACCTTTTGGAATTGTGGCCAAAAAGTTCAACCTTGGTTTCATCAGACCATAACACATTTTCCCACATGCTTTTGGGAGACATAATGTATTGTTTTGCAACTTTTAGCCAGACCTGGATGTTTTTTCTGTGTAAGAAAAGGCTTCTGTCTTGCAACCCTACCCCAGAGGCCAGACATATGGAGAATACAGGAGATTATCACATGAATACGGGAGATTATCACATGCAGTACGCAACCAGTACTTGCCAGAAATTCCTGCAGCTCCTTCAGTGTTGCAGTAGGTCTCTTGAAAGCCTCCCTGACCAGTTTTTGTCT